>NC_041395.2:211598349-211688349 GCF_900747795.2 Erpetoichthys calabaricus
TATATATTTCCACAGTTTTAAAAAGAAACTTAAGACGTAATACTTCCTAATTCTCAATAAATGCAGCAGATGTCAACTTTTGTCAACAGGAGGGGTTGACAGCAATCAGAAACTGTAAACTGTGACAAAACCTGACATGTTTATTTTAGTCTGACTCCCTTTGCTAGAGAGAAAGTTAGCTTGGTTTGTTTGACTGAGTTTTCCTGCGTTCGCGTGAGTAGTGAAGAGCAAACAGCTGGCAAAAATGGCATTGACATCTGACGAGAGATCAATGCAAATGCTCTGGCAAAAATACTCTGTTTACGGCATTTGGCATATCATCTTTCAATTGGAATCTGACTTGTTGTACTCCGAGTTTGATGCAAGTGATCTGGAAATTGAAAATGAAAATGGAGGTACCAGCATCAGCTGATCGCTCTCCAGTTGTTTGTGGTGCCGAACACGCTGTGTGTCGCTGATGCACCTATGGCAGTGTTTGCCTTGGTGGACCACCACTTACGATAACAGGTGGGACAAACCAGATTGCATTGCACTGCGACTGTGACCACCCCTGCCACATTAAGACAGCCTGCTGCACATTCCTGCCAGCAGTTTGAGCCAAAAGATACAGCGAACTGGCGGTTACAGCACGAAGCAACCGATGTTTTGATGTTGATTTTCTGTGTGGAGCCATTACATTGTGTGCTTTTCAGAAAACTGTTTGTTTGGGGAAAAATATTCAGCCCTCAAAGAGTTAAAGAAACAATAACCCAATTAAAAACTGAATCATTATCTACATCTGTTCTTAATCTTAAACTATAAAATAAATGTAAAATATCTTCAAATTAACAGAAGATAAAAAATGTTAATACAAAACTTGGCTCACACAGGCAGTTTCATTTTTGTGCTGTCAGGCATATAAATATAAAATTATTTTATACTAATTAGATGCACAATTTGCTGATTATCATTTGCTTGTAGGCCCATAGAGTTTAATGAGCGGTACTGAAGCCTATAAAATTGTAAATTAGTTTATTGGGAAATTTTGACAATAAGGATGGATAGTTAACTCTTAATAGTGTTTACTTGTACAGTTCCCACACTGACATTCTAACTTGCCTCATTTCATGGTATATCCATTTTAAGTTTAAACAAGAAATTAAGGGAACAATCATGCACTGATACTCTACCTCATTTGAGGACAATCCAAAAAATGCAAGAGCTATTATTTAAGTTTTGACAGCATTTTCATTATATTTTTATAAGCAGTGAATGTTTACATTTTTACTGAAGGTTTGTTTGGATTGCTGCTGTTTGTTTACATGTATTCTGAAATTACGACGTCAATTTTATTAGGTGACAATATTGTGCAGGCTCCTGAAGAGTTACAAGGTCAAGTTACTTTAGTTATTATAACTGTTAAACTAAAGTGTTAAGCAGTTATGTTATACAGAAGATTGCCAGGGAAAACTCAACTCAGGATACTTTTGTGCATACATTTGATTTACGCTGTGTCACATTGTATGCACTGCTGTGTCATTACTATTGCACTATAATGCTGCAGTGGCTGGCAGCAATAGATTCACACTTCGAATTAGGTAGTCCGTCATCAATGACAGCATCTCATTGGAAAGGACAGAAAATGCCCTTCAGTTTGTTTGCACTAATAAATGCTGCTGTCTACAAGCTGCAATCACCTATAATATGTTGTTCAGTATTTTTTTTCTACATTATAAATATTGTTATAGCAAATTTCCTTGAAATATCATGAAATAGTTCTGAGGCTATATCGCATAGCCCTAGTGTGCAGAAACTCACCTACTCTGAATTCCAGTGTTTTCTTTATAAATAGCTGGCAAAAGACTTTTTTTTTTTTTTTACTTTACTTTTTCACCTGACTATGGTCAGTCAGATGTATTTATCGGGTTGAATAGAACGGTTGTGATTTACAGGCAGAGACAGCATTTCCGTTCACTTCATCAATACTTGAAAATTGTTGTCATTATTGTACTTACTTTAAACACAAGTCGGGGGGGGGGGGGGTTTAGGGATGAAGCAGCTTGAAGAGGTGGAGATCTATGCCAATGTTTTAAATAATGAAAGAAAAAAGTGTTTTGGAATCGAGGACCCCCAAACCAAGACAACTTGTGAAATAAAACACAGCCAATAGGCATATGCTTCTTACAGAAATAAAAATAATCCATTCAAATGAATTACATAATTCATTCAAACTGATTATTTTTTTTGGCCTGACACCTAAGGAACTCTGTACTCCTGGTGCACCGACTGTGCACACCTACGCGCATGCTTTGTGCATACGCAGTAGTCTATCCTGCTAGGTTACATGCAGTGAATGCAAGGACTCTCAAGGCATGTTTTTGATTACTTTTTTTTTTTTTTTTTTTGCAAAGTGAGTGACATAATTGATAATTTCAACTCACACATAGTTAAAACAATAATTAAGATAGTATCATAGACAATACATATTGCACACGCCTATATTATACTACTGTAGTAAAACAGACTCACTGCAGAAAATGTATAAACTACATCATACATTAACTGAATGACAATTACATTCAAACTTCAGTTCACACCACAGTTACAGTACTAATAAGCAGAGGAAGCCGGAACAGAATGATACAATATTGCCCTAGTTAGGGGTGTGCATAAGTAGTTAAATATTTATATAACTACTTTGGGTGCTAGTATTCTAACACAATATCACTATGCGGGTGTTTTGTGTGCAATAAATTGCATTACATCTGGGAAGAGACATGCCATAAAAAAAGAAAATGTCTGGCAAGGTTTAATGCAGAAAGTAACACTGTTGTATGAAAAACCTGTAACATCAAAATTTTGTGTGAAAGTTCAACAACCTCAAAGTTGAATTGCATGAGACTTTAATATTCTGCAAAAACTCTTAACCCAGAGAGAGGAGAATAGAAGCAAACTTTGGATAGAAAAAAAAGTCACGCCCTGGTTTTGTGGAAAGTAAACACCAGGCCATATTATGTGACTCTTACAGCAATTTTCAGCCGTACCCTTCATTTACATAATCCTGGCGAGTGTAAGCGAGTCAGCAATACACTCCCATGAAGCTGGTCGTGCAATGTGACATGCTCACAACTCATTCGGACAAAATTCTTGTCATGGGGTGGGCTCTATGTGTTCTATGAGTTAACAACCAATAATGGCCCAGGAAGTACAACCCATATAATACCAGCGACAAGGTAAAAGGAAAGCATGTGTTTTGTACCTAAACAGGAGCAAAGTTCATCTATCTAATGTCTCATGTTTTATACACCACAATAGAATGGAAAAAGCTAAAAAAAAAAAAAAAAATGTCTAAGATTGCAGCTGAAGGCACCTTACCTGTTAACTCTTCATACGGTGTTGGCTTCATAGGCAGCACATTATTAGCTACCACAGAAAGGGGCGAGCAGGAAAGCGGTGGTGGTTAGCATATTATTGTTCAATATGACATGGCCAACGTTTTTTAGTCATGTAAATGGACATGGTCAGCAAGACTGACATACCCCACAAACAGAAGTTGCATAATGTGACATCAAATTAAGGGTTTTAGAGAACTACAGAACCAATGAATTACATTGAGCAAGATGTTTAAGTCCTCTACCAGAAAACCTGCCTAAGACTGTACAACAGCACTAAGAAGAAATAGCTACAGCTACAAAAATACAATTCCAAATGACAGTATAGAGACACCAGCTGATCTGGCTGTTACAATGAATTTCGCTAGTTCAATGAAAACGAACAAAAACCCCTTTCCAACTGTGTAAACTTAGGGTTTCCATAACAACAAGGCAAACAGAACATTACGTTTCTTTCACCTACTTCAGAGCTCTCTGGACTTCAGCCTAGGCTGAAAGTTTACCATCCAACAAGGAATGACCCTAAGGTCAAAGCAAAAAACACAGGAGTGGCTTATGGACAACCCTGGTAATGTATTTGAGTTCCCCAGCCAGAGGGCAGACTTGAACCTAGTCAAACATATCTAGAAAAAAACAAAGACTGGAGAAAAAAAAAAAAAAAAAAAAAAAAAAAAAAAAGTGGTCCATGAACGGTCTCCATCAAACCTGACAGAGCTTGAGAGAATCTGCAGAGAAGAGCTACAGAAAACTCACAAATCTAGCAATGCTTGGCATGTCACACTGAAGAATATTCCAAGATAGAATTGCTAATATGGTACAGAAGAAAGATGTTTATACTATATTCCAGGATAGAATTGCTAATATGGTACAGAAGAAAGATGTTTATACTGTACTTGTATGTAATTAAAGTTAACATCCTCTGCTTTTTTTTTATGTAATCGTTATCCTCTTGTGCTTTTGCTACAGTCTTGACAAAAGTGTTTTTTTGAAATTTCATTAATTTACAAAAACCTATTTGGAGCTAGTGCTACTATACTTCCAGTATTTTAATTGAGTCAAAGTTAAAAGGGGGGCAACATTACATGCCTCTAAAGTCACTTGAAAATGTTCAAATAACCAATGTCAACTTAAGAACCCAAGTACAAGACTTTGGAGAGAAAAATGCTGGATCTCTGTAAACATATTTTCTTAGTGTGTGTAATGACAAGAAATGTAAGAGATACAACTTGCACTCCTCAATATTAATTTAAATAACAAAACACATTAATATAAAAAAGACATACAATAATATGTTACTTAAAGCATGTAAAGTCACTTCTCTAGTATTTAGCTGGTGAAACAACTTGATTGAGATTTTAATATTTCGTGCAACAGCTTAATACCAAAGCAGTGACATCATTGGATCGCTCTTTTTCTGGTGATGTACACAAAAAATGGTTTAAACTACAGGGAAAAAAAGTGACTCTTCTCGTTTAATATTTACAATGTTTTTTAAATAAAATCACCAAAATAAGTAGTAGATGTGTAACTTGAATACTCCTTGCTGCAACACAAAACCTATAATACATCAGATATTTTCATTGATCTGGAGGCAGAATAAATTTTGAATAGGGGCTTATGTAGTCTGATTAAATAAAATTTGTCATAAAATAGTATTAGTTATAAAAGTAATTTATTGTACATGATAACAAAACACCAGTTTATAGAGAAATGTTTTCATTTAATTTATGAACAAAATTTTTTTTCATTAAATTTTGGAATTAGGGATTTAGGAATTTCAAATCAGGATTGCTGGAATCGTGTCTATTACTTAAAAATCTGACATGGTTCAAGTCCATAAATCAGGAAACTTTGCTTCTGTTGTTATTCTAGTGAGAATAACAAATTTTTAACACAGAACCCTACATGGCCATGATAATAATAATAAAAAAAGAAAAAAAACACTGAGGCTTCACATTTACCCTCTGGATATCATGGACATGGCTGCAGTTGTCCATCCAATCAACCACCCATTTTCTAACCAGCTTCTTAAGTTCAAGGTTGTGTGGAATAGATTTACGCATATCCACACTGTACTAGGCACAAGGCAGGAACCAACCTTGGAAAGGATGGCTCACTAATACACTTTAAAAACTTAAATCATATGGGGCCATCCAAATGATAATCAATGAACAAAATGACACTTAGTGACTGCTGCAGAAAAGACAAGACAGTTTGGGACTGGAATGGCTAACATGCAGTGTTACCAATTTTTGCTGCTAATTAACTTCTTTTGAATTAAATTTAATTGACTTTCTCTTGAAGACTCAGCCCCAATAATTGTTTCTTGTTCCTTAAACAATAAACAATAATGAGATACAAAATGACTCAAAACATGCCCAGCAAACTGTGACCATCATACAATATCTGAAAATAAAAAGGGTGGAGGTCTCAGGAATGTTGATCTGCTCAGGTCCTCAAAATATTTTACCAGTGCTCTTAGAAAAGTAAAGAAAAAAACAACCGTGTTTTGAAAATGTCTGCTACTGCACAGTGAGAGCAGCAGCAACAAGCCATGGAATTAAAGAACGGATTTAATTAACAAGACTCAGCACCTAATTAAGCAACTGGTTAGGGTGAAATTGGTTGTAGTTTGAGGCCCTGACTTAGTTGGTCTTCTGCTGGCTTGCATACTTCACATTTCATTTCTGTTTAAGGAAAGAAATGAAACAATTCAGAGGCACAATGAAGAAATTCGTGAGAACAGATCTTAAAAAGCAAGTCAATAAAAATTAATTCAAAAGAATTACCACCAAAAACAGGTCACTAATTAAGAAAAGGGTTAGAATGAAAACCTCCTTGACTGGAGTTTGAGACTCCTGAGTTAGATAATAAGTGGTGTCTGTACTTATCTCACAAACCACACCACCTCACTGAATCCAAGATATCAACCATAAATAAATATATAAATCAATTCTGAAAACTGCAATCAATATGTGTATTTAATACATAATAATTCATTACATTTATATAATAATTCATTACATTTATATAGCTCTTTTCTCAGTACTCAAAGCACTATTCACACAGGGAGGAACCGGGAAGCGAACCCACAATCTTCCACAGTCTCCTTACTGCAAAGCAGCAGCACTACCACTGCGCCACCTGCGAGAATAATGATACATACATAAACTCTCCAAATAATAAATCTGTAAGTATTCTGTAACGGTTCACCTGCGAGAATAATAATACATACATAAACTCTCCAAATAATAAATCTGTAAGTATTCTGTAACGGTTCAATAACAGCCTGTCAGGTTGGAGACAAAACAGTAAAAATAAAAATAAGAGTAAATCCCTCCATTTAACTCTAGCTAGAATAATTAACCTTGTCAAAATGAGTATCTCCCAAGTCACCTGTAGCTTCTTTATAGACTACATACTGCTGTAAGATAAATGTCACTATATATAAAGTCACTGCAAGTAATATTCAACCACAAACACACTGAAAATCAAAAAAAAAGTTTAGTTTTACCTCATTATTAATTTCTGCACCATACTATTCAAGACATGCTAATCAATAGTGCTGTATTTTCAAAAATGTTTACTGATCTGATCTCCCAGTTAATTATTATTAGCTCTGCATTCGGCAATGCCAGAAAAATAACAATTAACAAGTCAGCCATATCAAACTGTTGTAGGTTGAGAGAATGATCTGTGTTTCACTTTCCAGCCAGGATGTCAGAAGAAAGAAGAGATCTGTACTATTTATGAATCCTTATATATAATTTGAAAGTATCCGTATGTATGGTGTTCGCGTCAATACCCCAACTCAATACAAGTTAGAAGCATGAGTAATGACGGCTGGGTATTAACAACGGTCACTGTGTAAATTTTAGCCGATCTCAGGTCTAAAATGAGTGACGATCACAACGCAACCACAACAGCAGCGGCCACGGAAAGGATGCATAGGAAACAGTCACATGACTGACAAGGAACGCAGACTTGCTAATGTGACCAGACGTACACAGCGTGCACAACAAACAGATGAGCAGTGTGCGGCTACAAATGCTACTAACGCTGAAAGAAATTGTGCAAATCAGACACAAAGGACAGATGAAGAACATGCGCTACAGAATGCTACTAATGCTGAAAGAAATCATGCCAGCCATGCACAACCGACTGAAGAAGCTCCAGCAGCCGCAAATGCAGCAAGGGTTGAAAGACATCGAGCAGCCCGTGCCTTGTGACGTGCCAATGCTCAGCGACACGGCATTGCCATTTGCAATCACACAGATATTATTAAGGACGAAGTTCCGGAACACCACGCTGGCGCATTTGACAACCTGTGCAAACATTGAAACTCATTCAACTTCACCTGTGAGAACAAGCAAGGTGGAGAATACAATTGCTACCATAAACGTCGAGTTCGAATTAACCCTTACAGATACCATGACAGGTTTAAGAACCTGTTGACATATTTAGACCCAAAGCAGCCCCATTTAAACAGGAAGCTCTTCATTACATCGGTCGAAAAGGTCTATTTTAGGCACAAATCAGTGCCATGATAACAAAATCATTTCAGGGACTTAAAAAAACAAATAATTCTTTGCAGAGAAAGTACTGATTTTACAAACGTAGAATTTGTAGCCCGATTCGATCGGGCTCCCAGTCGTTAGTAAGGTTAATCAAGTAGTTAAAGTCTACATAAAACACTCTCACTTTCTCTGTTGTGGCACAACAAGGCAACTGGTTATTTTTTTTAAAAATAGCCCAAACACTACTGGAACCATCTTGAAAAATCATAAATTTAAAACAGTACAGATGGTACCTGCATTTTGGGATTTTTTGGTACTGAAGTAAATATTAGTCTTCCTCTCCTCACCCCTTTCTGTCACTACTGCAGTTGTGGAAAAAATGTTGTTTTGTAGACTTCACAAAACTGTTCTGTTTCATAGACTTCACAGCTATCAAGATTGAAATGGCACGTCAGGGAGGCTGGAGTAAGATGGAGTTTTTGTAGTTATCCATTTTTTGCCTATGAACTTGTGGTACCGATACTAAGATCCAAAAGCTAGTATCGATACTGAAATCAAAGTTTTAGTACCAATCCAACACTAATACACACGTCAATTCTCTGCTTGTGCACTTGCTATTCCTCAGCAAGACTTCAAACTAATGGCACCCCAACTCAAGTACAATACAGACAAGTCTTCCACCCTTCCAAACCAGCACAGTTCCCTTCAAAGTAAAAAGATTGCTCATAGCTTTGATATGGCCATACCCAAAAAGCTATAAGGACCAGCTAAGGACGGCCAAAGTTACAACCAGATTGAAAGCAGTGAGCTTGATGAGAAACGTTTTACGGATGAGCAAAGGTTTTTAAAAGTACGGAATAGAGTCTGCCACTGGTTTCATAGGTACACATAAGCTCATCCTTTTTGGTTGACCACTCCAGTACAGTTTTGTCCATCAAGGCTGCCAATTGTTGAGTTGTGGCTCTTTGCATTTTCAGTCTAGTGCCTAAGTAATATGAATTTTTAGCCCTGTAACAACATTAATATCTGGGCAGTAAAGTTGGCCAATTACCAATACATATTGTACTGATATTGCTGGTGAATTTAAGTTCTAGTTTCCATAGAAAACATGAATGAAAATGAAGTTTATCATTTTTCTCATTAGCAAGTTTTAATTTAACATACCATATTTTTTGCACCGTAAGATGCACCTGACCATTAGACGCACCTAGGTTTAGAGGAGGAAAACAAGAAAAAAAATATTCTGAACCAAATGGTGTACTAATATGTTTAATAAAATATAGCAGAATAATATTTCAACCATGTAAATTCAACAGCGGTATTAAACATCATCACTGTCATTAACAAATAAGGAGAGACTTTAAGGTTCAAGCACTCTTCTAGTTTTATGGAAACCCCAAGAACTCCTCATAGCTAGTGTCAGAATTTATGAAGCTCAGTTGCTCACAATCACTTTGCAGGAGCACGTACCGATCATCACACGGCATAACCTGTCCAAAGCCACCAGGGGACAAAGCACGTTTGGACCAATGCTCCCTGAAGTTATATCGCCAGTCTAGTCCCATCTATATTTGTAATGCCACAAAGCCCTTCATCTTGTGTTTTGTTGTGGGTTTCCAGTTTGAAAAACGAGAATGCGGTGCAAGCACAGCCCTTGATTCAAAAAAATTGCTCTGCATACCTGTTTGTCTCGTCTGACAGTAGTTGAAAGGCAGCTTCAGGAAAGAACAGCCTGAAGTAGTCCAGCAGCTGGTAATCTGTCGAGTTCAAAAGCAAGCCATACTGTCTTGTGAAGTCCGGTAGCCAGTTTGGCTCCCACGGATCAATGTCTAGGTATTCCTCCCACACGAACCTTGCCATAGGTGCATCGGCTGCACGAATGCGTTCAGCTGGGGCGGCATCAGCTGGTGTCCCGATCAGCTGATGCCAGTTCCTCACTCTCTTGTTCGATCTCCTGATCACTCTCAACAAAATCAGATTCTGAAAAATCAGAGTCCGACTCAGTGATAATGCGCAAAACATCGTCTGCTGAGTATTTTGTTTTCTGCACTCGCTTCGCTCCCTTGTGAGATGTCGATGCCATCTTGCATTTGTTTACATTTGTTTACATTTCGCAACTCACGCACACACAAGGATTAGATGCCGAGTCAATGAGTCTAACATTCCTCCAAGCACAGAGGGAATGCCTGTAACGTAACAGCAAGTTTTGTCGCCCTCTACCCCTGGATGTCGACTTTTGTCAGGTAATACACATCATGGTCTGTGACGCAATATTTGCTCCATAAGACGCACAGACATTTCCAACCTTCTTTTGGGGGAAAAAAAGTGCGTCTTATGGTGCAAAAAAATAACTGTTGCTAATTTTAACAACCGTTGCAAAAACTCTTAACAGTCTTTAGAAAGCACTTTCATAATACTGAAAATAGGTACGCACTTTAACCTGAACCTTGTCAGTACATTTGCTTCTGCCACTCTCACACTCAGTCATCCTACCCCCTCCCCCTTTCTGAAAATGAGACAGCCTTTGTACTTGAAACAAATATTTTCAATATTTTTAGTCTCCTGAGTAATTGAAGGACTGGCAGATTATTTTATGTATTAAAAATGTATAAACTACTGTATCATAAAAGGAAAAGTTGCAAAATGTGAAAACTGCATGAATCATTAACAGCTTCAATATTAAAATATTCGGTTGTGAATGTCAGTTGGCTTTGCACCCTAGGAACCAAGTTACCTGGGGCTGCAACTAATGATTATTTTGGTAGTCAATTAGTCACGATTATTTCATGCCCGACTATTTCGAAGCCTGCAACCTGTGATTGCACATCCTGTTCTGGGCTCCAGTGCATGTCTTACCTCATCTGCTCACGTCTGTCCACCTGTGAATGTCACCCTGATGTCTTTGCATTAACACGATTAAAATTAATAATAATCAAATTAAAGTAACAACCAGTGAAACATATGAATTTGAAAATAATCAGATGTTTTTATATTAGTGTGACCATCACAATAAAAAAGAAATACATTAAACAATACAAACTAAAGTGCACGTAGTCTTTAAACAAAAAAAGTGCATTTAACTTAACCAAAAAATACATTGTTAAAACAAACTTTTTTCATACTTTAGTAATAAATGACAAAATGTAGACAAACTATATAATGTGTAAAGCCTGAAGTGTAAAGATCAAATAAACACTTTCACAAAAGGTTTAAGGATGATACAATAGCTTCCGTGGTGCAGCAGTAGGAATTGCTGACTTAGAATCTAGAGTCCCCCGGTTCGATCCAGACTGCCTCGTATATTTACCATTTTGAGTAGTGAGTTGCTCTTATTAATAGTACACAATAAACACATACATTTGATTTGTGTCTGTAACAGCCACTGTAAATGTATAGTACTTGTAAAAGATACCTTTTTTTTTTCCACTTTTATTCTCTCAGTCACAATCACGATACATACTATAGCACCCCAAGGGATCTGACACGGTTACTTTTTATCTGAAACTGGGAATAACTGTAGATGTGAGTGGTGTTTTGAGACAATCAAACTAGAAATTCTCTGATCTGGAGGGATAAAAGCTGACACACAAATGCTGGCGAAGCTGCCTTATTCGCATCTCTTTGTCACTTGATTTTTTTTTATTCAACTTTATTGAGTGTTCCTGCTTATGCTGAATTAGTATGCACCTTATGGCCCGTGATGTCAAAGGCACACTGACAAAAAACCAGAGATATAGGTATATATGATATTTGTAATTATTCATTTTATGACCTTATAGTACATTCTAGAAAACATTGTGGCACGGATGCAACATTACTCATATTATTCATATTCATTTGCGTACCTTCTTGCGGTTGTAATCAGCAATTTTTTTTCCCCCTGACCTTGCCCAGTCTACATAGGACTCCAGGACATGCAGAGGAAAGAATGTTCCTCTGCAAGGTGAGCCGTGAATGCTCTTCTTTTCTCTGTGGACCCTGTACATGCCTTGAACAGTACATGTGCTTTGATCGCCGCCAGGTCAAGCTTGTTATAGCACAAGCAACCGGCCACCTGCGTTCTCCTTCTAGCACTGAGTAAGCTCACGCCTTCTGGTGTCAGCGTGCAGCATCAGGGAAAAAAAAAAAAAGAAAGACAAATACATGTGACATTTTGAAGAAATCATTGTATGACCTGAATAGTACCAATCAGAAAACATCATCGCACTAATGCAATATTATTTGAAAACGAGCAGATCGTGTATAAATTTGTTACTTGTAAAAGTTAGCTTTTTTCACTTTTATTTTCTCAGTCTCGTTCACGCTCTCCCTCCCCTCCTGTTCTGACCCTAACTAACAGCACCAGCATAAATTCTCAAGAGACAGCGGCATCACAGCTCCAGGATGCTTGTGTTTCAGATGCCATGAAAAGAAAGCTCCGCTTTGCATAATCTGCATTCAACTTTTTTTCTTTTTCGGTGAAGTGCTCCCACACTTTAGAAAGTTTTTGTCTCTATTTTATTCCATCTCCTTCCACCCACTCTACATGACTCGCCATTGGAACCACGTTTATTTTCCTCTACATTCTTCTTCTCCTCAGACATTCTTTCTTCGTTGGTAGGTCTGTGCGCAGTCTTGACAAACAACAACAAACGATACTGCCCCCAGACATTCATGTAGTGCATTGCAGTTACAAAAACCAATGTGGTTCTTTGTGACTGGAGCCTCTATTGAAGGTTCTGTTTATGACGCGTAGACAATAAAAAATCTGCAGACGATTTTTTGCAGCCCTAAAGTTACCCAAACTATACTATAACATTTTGATAATTATTTACTGCTCTGATGCTGATCTATCTGATCATAAAATAGGTCATTATGATAGCAGTTGATGAGAAGTTGTCTTTTATGCACCTGCCTTTTATGTCTGCACATTGAGCCTGGAGAAACGCAATTACGTTCAGCTATGCTGTTGTATTGTATGAATGACAATAAAATTCACTTACTTAGAAGAATTCATAATTAAATGCAGAATCATGGTATTTGAGGGTTCCTCTAGAGTGCCTTTCTCTTGCATGATTTGGCTCAAAAAACTAATCCGCACATTGCCATCTCATAACAAGCAAATCAAGTTTGAAATTTTTCCATCCAGCCATTATTATCTCTTGACCATCCTGAAGAAACTGACAGTGTCACACACACACCCTCATCATCAAGATATCAATGTTTTTGGTATCAGGGGACCCTAAAAAGTCAAGATCTGTCAAAAACCAGAGATCAAAATGTTTGACAAATCTAAAGCTGTTGCTCCTCCTCCATAGACAATAGGTTATGTTGGGGTTATTCCATATGTATTATGGATAAATATTTTTGTACGTATTTTATTAGTTAAAGTATGCATTTTAAGGAAATTTTACTTTTGCATTTTTAAAGACACTAAACAATAAGCCTACAGACTTTCATTTTATTAATAAAAATGAACTGTTAACACCTGTGGTCTATAGTTTAATTATAAAAATATAAAAGTTAACACATTATTATTGGACATAAGGCTTCTATGCACCTGGCAGCTTAGGGTGTTTATAACAAAATAAAATTAAATAAATAAATACATTTTGGAATCAGCTGATCCAGTAAGATGAAATTGGTATAGACCTTAAAATATCTGATTGGTGCATCACAACTGAATGGCACAGAAAATGGCATTTTAACTGGAAAATTGTGAACTTCCAAGTGTAACGCAAATAAACAATTTTACACATTTTCTTTCAAAATGTGTCTTACTGTGCAGCCCCAGGGACTGAATAATGGCAGCAGAGGTTGTGGTTTCAAGGTGCCTGGAATTGTCCAACACTTAATTTTTATTTACTACTGTTATTGTGTCAATCAGTCAGTGGGAGTGGGTTTTTAAACTGCAGAAGTCTATACTAGGATGCTTTTAAGAGTTTCAACATCATCATTAGATGGAGTATCAGTGTGTGTTGCACCATTAACAATACATCACTGGAAGACTTATCAGCAGAAATATGGACAGTTCTATATTATCAAATGAGCCCTATTTAATTTATTCTCATTGCTCTGCTTTTGGATCTACAGTTATACTACAAACAGATTTTTCAACACTTCTCAAGCGCACCTTATTGTTGTAAGTATTGTTGTACTTCTAATCATATTCTAATTTATTCTTGAACCAGAGATCCTAGACTTACAGCCATTGTATGATAAAATGCTTAAGCATCTACTGCAGCAAACAAATCTGCATTCCATTATCATTAAAGACTGACAAAATACAAGCTATATTTCTGATTTTTTCTTTTATAATTACAGCGGAGTTAAAAGCATCATTTTGGAGAGCCTTAGGAGAGGGTTGTGATGCTATAGCCTCACCAGGACGCTAATACAGTATAGTACAGACAGATACTCAATAAGCTTTAGGAATGAACAGCAATGAGCAATATGCCAGTGAGTTTACAATGGTGGAAGGAAAAAAAAAAAAAAAAAAAAAGTACTTACTCTAGTAGTACAGTGATCCCTCGCTATATCGCGCTTCGCGGCTTCACTCCATCGCGGATTTTATATGTAAGCATATTTACATATATATCGCGGATTTTTCGCTGCTTCGCGGGTTTCTGCGGACAATGGGTCTTTTAATTTCTGGTACATGCTTCCTCAGTTGGTTTGCCCAGTTGATTTCATACACGGGATGCTATTGGCAGATGGCTGAGAAGCTACCCAGCTTACCTCTCTCTCTCTCTCTCTCTCTCTTTTTCTGATCCTGACGTAGGGGGATTGAGCAGGGGGGCTGTTCGCACACCTAGACGATACGGACGCTCGTCTAAAAATGCTGAAAGATTATCTTCACATTGGCTACCTTCTGTGCAGCTGCTTAGTGAAGCGATATGCTGCCCGGTGCTTTGCATACTTAAAAGCACTTAGGGCACGTATTGATTTTTTTATCTGTCTCTCTCTCTGTCTGCTCCTGACGGAGGGGGTGTGAGCTGCCACCTTCAACAGCTTTGTGCCGCGGTGCTTCGCATACTTAAAAAGCCAAACAGCTCTATTGATTTGTTTGCTCCTTTGAAGAGGAAGATATGTTTGCATTCTTTTAATTGTGAGACAGAACTGTCATCTCTGTCTTGTCATGGAGCACAGTTTAAACTTTTGAAAAAGAGACAAATGTTTGTTTGCAGTGTTTGAATAACATTCCTGTCTCTCTACAACCTCCTGTGTTTCTGCGCAAATCTGTGACCCAAGCATGACAATATAAAAATAACCATATAAACATATGGTTTCTACTTCGCGGATTTTCTTATTTCGCGGGTGGCTCTGGAACGCAACCCCCGCGATGGAGGAGGGATTACTGTACTCTAAGTAAGATCGGGGGGAGGGGTGATGTTAGAGCGCCTGAGCTTATTCATTGCAGCAGAAACAACGCACGTTGATCTTTTTTCTTCTTTCAGTACATGTGGCTTCCCTGTTTATTTATATATCTAGTGACTTCTCTGCCTGTCTGTCTCTCTATTACGCAGTGCTCTGACTGTCTGTGTGTTATGGATCTTAAAAATAACAGTTATAAGGAAAGTTGTTCCTGTTAATTGCACTCTCAATTGTTAAAAAAATATTTTAAAAGGAGCATCCCACATGAAAACATAACGATCTCATTAACTGACAGTGCATACCAATTTACTAAATTTTATGTCCGTTTGAGGTTAAAAAGAAAAAAAAAAAGCAACACTTCATCCCCAGTGGGGAATCGAACTCAGGTCTGTGAGGCGGCAAAGCTGTTGTGCTCTAAGAGGCAAATCTTAACGCGCTATGCCACGGAAGTTGTTGTACAATCCTTGAAGCTTTTGTGAAAGTGTTTATTTGATCTTTGGAACTCGGGCTTTACACATTCTATAGTTTATGCCTACTACATTTTGTAACATTTATTACTAAAATATGACAAAGTTTCTGTTTTAACAATGTGTTTACACAGATTACTTTAGAAACGGAACACGCATGAAATGCGTGTGTTCCAAATAACGATCTATTTCCACTGTAAAACTCCACTTCACTCCCAGATAATCAACAAAGGCATGAGCTGGGAAAAGTTCGCTCACATTCTAAGTCGGTGGGGGGATGGAATAGCCGGCTGCTGGTAGCTTGTCTTTTATCAGCACATTTAGAGGACAAAGGATGCTGGCGGAGAGGTGTGAACGGATTTAAGAAGCGATTTAAGGTGGGCCGGATCTACGAGTTTTTTCGTAGGCTCTGGTAATTCTAGTGTTAAAGGTGACGCCGAAGCTAAACATAAACAGGTGCCTGGGAAGGTCGAAAGACAGTTATAGGGGGAGTCCAAGTTGGATTAGTAGTGTAGGTGTACCATAATGTTTCCATTTGTATCTTAGTAACCTCGAGGTTAGGTATAAATATTTTTGTTGTTTTGTTATTTACTGTTTTATTATGTGTATTTGGTTGTCACATATTTTGATTTTTTACTTGAAATGTATGATTTCCCCGGCAGGCCCAAAATGGTTTCTCCCTATGTTTAGGTAAGTCAACCCTGGGAACTGAGAAGCCTTTATAAGTACAGCTGTGGCCGCAAGAGGGTGACAATCATTCGGAGAGATTTGAGAAGAAGGGTTAGGTAGTGTGAGGAACGCCAGACTAAGATGCCTGGTGGCTGAGCTCCTGGTTGACGTTAAGGAGTGGGTTAGGCTCCTGAGGACCAAAAACGGCTCGAGATTTTTTTTTTTTGAGGAGTTGTATTCATGACCTGGGCGGAGTCCAGTTTTGTTTTATTTTAAGGCTGATGATGCCCTTACACAGACTAAAAGTGACTGTATATGTATTAGGGTAAGAACCTCTGTGTTTTACAATTTTCATAATTATAGTTTTGTCACAGGATAATTTACATTTTTTTGTGCATCCTTTTACATCAGCAACTGTTTTTATTTTCTATTGTGGAATAATAAAATTACCTTGTTTTGAACATCAGTCTCTCTTGTGCCTCTCTTATTACCCCACTCAGTCCTGGTCTGTCCCAAACTACTAGCAGGTCATCTGCTTTAGTAGATGGCTTGTGACAAGAGTAAATATTAATTTGTCAAATAAATTGTTTTCTAAAGTCAGATTTTTTTTTAAATTATGAAAACACCACCTGCCTGAACTAGTGTTTTAAAATGGAGCCGAGTACAAACTTTACAACACAAAAACATTAAAACTTGCTGAAAACATTCAAGTTGAAAGTAGCAAAGGGTTCAATTTAAGGAAACATGCCTTTATGAGACATGCTTGTGACAACAAAGTAATATATTTTATCACAGATACCTGGTACTATAATCTGGAGATATGGATTAGTTTCCTATTGACTCGTCTGCTCACAGTAGGTGTTTTGGGTAGGGTTTTGACACTTTCCGCAGGTGCAACATCATTCAGCACTTTTGGTGTAGCAGCAAATTTTCATTCTTTAGAATGTTCAGTTCTGTTTCATTAAATTACATTCTGCCATGGCTTGTAACAAATGATGTGTCTGACATAGTGGCAGAGAAATCTTGTATACCATGGAATGATTTGATTTGAGTATGCATATACTGTGAAACAATTAATAATATCTTTATTTATATAGTACCTTATCATACATTAAATTGCAACTCAAGGTGCTTTCCACTGATTAATCAACAAAAATAAACCTATACCACATTTCTTTGAACTATTATCATTAAATACTATGATCATTTCTAATACATGTAAACATACTAAATACAAAATCAACCAAGTGGTGTTAGGCAAAATGTAACCACTAAAGTGAAAAGCAAACCTTCACTCTTACCTGAAAATGGTTTTCTAATTAAAATAATTGTACATTAAGGTTGGCAATAAAAACCAAATCACATACATACACACATACATACAGTGCATCCGGAAAGTATTCACAGCACATCACTTTTTCCACATTTTGTTATGTTACAGCATTATTCCAAAATAGATTAAATTCATTTTTTTCCTCAGAATTCTACACACAACACCCCATAATGACAACGTGAAAAACGTTTACTAGAGGTTTTTGCAAATTTATTAAAAATAAAAAAATTGAGAAAGCACATGTACATAAGCATTCATAGCCTTTGCCATGAAGCTCGAAATTGAGCTCAGGTGCATCCTGTTTCCCCTGATCATCCTTGAGATGTTTCTGCAGCTTAATTGGAGTCCACCTGTGGTAAATTCAGTTGATTGGACATGATTTGGAAAGGCACACACCTGTCTATATAAGGTCCCACAGTTGACAGTTCATGTCAGAGCACAAACCAAGCATGAAGTCAAAGGAATTGTCTGTAGACCGCCGAGACAGGATTGTCTCGAGGCACAAATCTGGGGAAGGTTACAGAAAAATTTCTGCTGCTTTGAAGGTCCCAATGAGCACAGTGGCCTCCATCATCCGTAAGTTGAAAAAGTTCGAAACCACCAGAACTCTTCCTAGAGCTGGCCGGCCACCTAAACTGAGCGATCGGGGGAGAATGGCCTTAGTCAGGGAGGTGACCAAGAACCCGATGGTCACTCTGTCAGAGCTGAAGAGGTCCTCTATGGAGAAAGGAGAACCTTCCAGAAGGACAACCATCTCTGCAGCAATCTACCAATCAGGCCTGTATGGTAGAGTGGCCAGACGGAAGCCACTCCTTAGTAAAAGGCACATGGCAGCCCGCCTGGAGTTTGCCAAAAGGCACCTGAAGGACTCTCAGACCATGAGAAAGAAAATTCTCTGGTCTGGTGAGACAAAGACTGAACTCTTTGGTGTGAATGCCAGGCGTCACGTTTGAAGGAAACCAGACACCGCTCATCACCAGGCCAATACCATCCCTACAGTGAAGCATGGTGGTGGCAGCATCATGCTGTGGGGATGTTTTTCAGTGGCAGGGAATGGGAGACTAATCAGGATAAAGGGAAAGATGACTGCAGCAATATACAGAGACTTTCTGAATGAAAACCTGCTCCAGAGCACTCTTGACTTCAGACTGGGGCGACGGTTCATCTTTCAGCTGGACAACGACCCTAAGCACACAGCCAAGATATCAAAGGAGTGGCTTCAGTTCAACTCTGTGAATGTCCTTGAGTGGCCCAGCCAGAGCCCAGACTTGAATCCGATTGAACATCTCTGGAGAGATCTTAAAATGGCTGTGCACTGATGCTTCCCATCCAACCTGATGGAGTTTGAGAGGTGCTGCAAAGAGGAATGGGTGAAACTGGCCAAGGATAGGTGTGCCAAGCTTGTGGCATCATATTCAGAAAGACTTGAGGCTGTAATTGCTGCCAAAGGTGCATCGACAAAGTATTGAGCAAAGGCTGTGAATACTTTTGTACATGTGATTTCTCATTTTTTTTATTTTTAATCAATTTGCAAAAACCCGAAGTAAACTTTTTTCATGTTGTCATTATGGGGTGTTGTGTGTAGAATTCTGAGGAAAAAAATGAATTTAATCCATTTTGGAATAAGGCTGTAACATAACAAAATGTGGAAAAAGTGATGCGCAGTGAATACTTTCCGGATGCACTGTACATAGCCAAAAGTTTTGAGAATGACACAAGTAGTGGTTTTCACTACATTTGCTGCTTCAGTGTTTTTAGATCTTTTTGTCAGATGTTTCTATGGTATACTGAAGTACAATTACAAGCATTTCATAAGTTTCAAAGGCTTTTATTGACAATGGCATTAAGTTTATGCAAAGTGTCAATATTTGGAGTGTTGGTCCTTCTTTTTGAAGACCTATGCAATTCGCCTTGGCATGCAGTCAATCAACTTCTGGGCCAAATCCTGACTGATGGCAGCCCATTCTTGCATAATCATACTTGGGAGTTTGTCAGAATTTGTTGGTTTTTTTTCGTCCACACGCCTCTTGAGGATTGTCCACAATTACTCACGATTTTGCCTAAGAACACAGCCATGAATAAAGAATGGTACCAAAACATCCTCCAAGAGCAACTTCTCCAAACCATCCAAGAACAGTTTGGTGACAAACAATGCCTTTTCCAGCATGATGGAGCACTGTACCATAAGGCAAAAGTGATAACTAAGTGGCTCGGAGAACAAAACATTGAAATTTTGGGTTCAAGGCCAGGAAACCTCCCAGACCTTAATCCCATTGAGAACTTGTGGTCAATCCTCAAGAGAATAAATAAATACAGTACGGAAAGTATTCAGACCCCCTTCAATTTTTCACTCTTTGTTATATTGCAGCCATTTGCTAAAATCATTTAAATTAATTTTTTTCCTCATTAATGTACACACAGCACCCCATATTGACAGACAAAAAAAAGAATTTTTGAAATTGTTGCAGATTTATTAAAAAAAGAAAAACTGAAATATCACATGGTCCTAAGTATTCAGACCCTTTGCTGTGACACTCATATATTTAACTCAGGTGCTTTCCATTTCTTCTGATCATCCTTGAGATCACCTTCATTTGAGTCCAGCTGTGTTTGATTATACTGATTGGACTTGATTAGGAAAGCCACACACCTGTCTATATAAGACCTTACAGCTCACAATGCATGTCAGAGCAAATGAGAATCATGAGGTCAAAGGAACTGCCTGAAGAGCTCAGAGACAGAATTGTGGCAAGGCACAGATCTGGCCAAGGTTACAAAAAAATTTCTGCTGCACTTAAGGTTCCCAAGAGCACAGTGGCCTCCATAATCCTTAAATGGAAGATGTTTGGGACGACCAGAACCCTTCCTAGAGCTGGCCGTCTGGCCAAGCTGAGCTACCGGGGGAGAAGAGCCTTGGTGACAGAGGTAAAGAAGAACCCAAAGATCACTTTGGCTGAGCTCCAGAGATGCAGTCAGGAGATGGGAGAAAGTTGTAGAAAGTCAACCATCACTGCAGCCCTCCACCAGTCAGGGCTTTATGGCAGAGTGGCCTGTCGGAAGCCTCTCCTCAGTGCAAGACACATGACAGCCCGCATGGAGTTTGCTAAGACACCTGAAGGACTCTGAGATGGTGAGAAATAAGATTCTCTGGTCTGATGAGACCAAGATAGAACTTTTTGGCCTTAATTCTAAGCGGTATGTCTGGAGACAACCAGGCACTGCTCATCACTTGTCCAATACAGTCCCCACAGTGAAGCATGGCGGTGGCAGCATCATGCTGTGGGGGTGTTTTTCAGCTGCAGGGACAGGACGACTGGTTGCAATCAAGGGAAAGATGAATGCGGCCAAGTACAGGGATATCCTGGACAAAAACCTTCTCCAGAGTGCTAAGGACCTCAGACTGGGCCGAAGGTTTACCTTCCAACAAGACAATGACCCTAAGCACACAGCTAAAATAACGAAGGAGTGGCTTCACAACAACTCTGTGACTGTTCTTGAATGGCCCAGCCAGAGCCCTGACTTAAACCCAATTGAGCATCTCTGGAGAGACCTAAAAATGGCTGTCCACCAACGTTTACCATCCAACCTGACAGAACTGGAGAGGATCTGCAAGGCGGAATGGCAGAGGTTCCCCAAATCCAGGTGTGAAAAACTTGTTGCATCTTTCCCAAGAAGACTCATGGCTGTATTAGCTCAAAAGGGTGCTTCTACTAAATACTGAGCAAAGGGTCTGAATACTTAGGACCATGTGATATTTCAGTTTTTCTTTTTTAATTAATCTGCAACAATTTCAAAAATTCTTTTTTTTGTCTGTCAATATGGGGTGCTGTGTGTACATTAATGAGGAAAAAAATTAATTTAAATGATTTTAGCAAATGGCTGCAATATAACAAAGAGTGAAAAATTGAAGGGGGTCTGAATACTTTCCGTACCCACTTTATGTACAGTATATATCTACATTTTACCTAGGCATATGTACATGACAACCAAGTGAGTAGACACAGTTTGATGTTATTCAAGTTAATGAAAAGATACCAAAGCAAATAAAACAGTCCACAGCAGTTTCAGTGGATTTAAGATATACAGTAGATGAAGTTCTTAATTCCTGAATGTGACTGTTTGACCAGCTGACATAGAGGAGAGAGAGGAAAACAAAAAGCTCCAACAATGGGCAACTGAAGAAAAATAAATCTCTGGAGGTCCACGGTCAGTAGACAAACAAGCAAATCAAATATTAGGCCTGATTATAATCATTTTCTGCATCATGAAAGTCAAAATGAACTAGGCCATCTGGTCACCCACCCTCCACTGGGCATAGACGATATAGTTAGCACAGAGCTTTGAGCAGGTGTGGGCCACCTAACAGAATGAGACAAAAAAAAATAAAAAATGGACTAATGCTGGGTACTAATTAAGGCATCAAAGAGCTAAACTTTTATTCAGATCACTAAATTATGATATAATTACTGTAAAGCCAGATTTAAAAAAGGGTTTTTATAAGTTTGTTGAAACGTTCCACAGATTTAGCCTGGCGTTATTTCTACTGGAAAATGTTAGGTGTGTAATAACAGAAAGATGCCTCACCAGATCTTTTATGCTTAGATCTAAGAATAACAAGCAAACCAGAACTTGCAGATCTAAGACAATGATTTGGTACCATAAGAAAATTGTTTAAAGACTAGTAGTAATTTAGCATCGATTCTAAAAGACACTGGTAGCCAATGTAAGGATCTTAGCATTGGGGATATCTTATCAAATTTTTTCCTTTTGGATAAAATTCTTGCTGCTGTATTCTAGACAAGATGTAGCCAATTTACATCCTTTTTAGGGTGACCTGATAGGAAGAGACTGCAGTAATCTAGACAGCTAAACATAACCACATGTATTAATTTTTCAGCATCTTTAATTGTTATAAGACATCACACTCTTGTAATGTTCCTTAGATGGAAAAAAGCAGTCTTGGGAATATAATTCACATGTGATCTGAAATTAAGATCAGAGTCAATGACAACATATAAATTCTTACACCTCTTGTTTGATGCATATGTTCAGATGATTAATTTTGTTTCTAAGATTCTCACTTTGTTTACTGCTGCCAATAACTAACAATTCTACTTTTCATATTCATCCATTCTGTTATACTAGTAAGGCACTAGATTAAGGTTTAGAGCCTCTGGGACATCAATCGTAATTGATAAAAAGAGCAGTGTCTCATCAGTATAGCTATTGTAATTGACATTATATTTTTAAATTATCTGGCCTAACTAATCAATAAGGAGTGAAAAAAATAATGGTCCCAAAATTGATCCCTGCAGTACAACATACATAATGTCATATATTTTTGATGCACAATAGCCACAGCTGACAAAGAATTGCCTTCCAGGTATGCATGATTTAATCCAGACTAAGGCAGTATCTAAAAGCCCCAACCACTGGCTAAGCTGTTTTATTAAGAACTAGCAAAATACCCGCACTTCGCAGCGGAGAAGTAGTGTGTTAAAGAGGTTATGTAAACATACACATATAGATATGTATATATGTGTGTGTGTGTGTATATATATATCTATATATCTATATATCGAAATCCCCACGCTTCGCAGCGGCGAAGTACTGCTTTTAAATTTTTATTAAGAAGAAAAGAAAACCTTTTTAAATTGAGGGAAAATATACCAACAACAATTTGTTAAGGATCTGTTTTTTTGTGAAGCTGCCTTTACACAGCCTCTCCGCTGTTTTATAAACGAACATCATCTAAGGCCGTCCTTTCTCCTAGCTTAGCGGTTCTGTATTCTTTTATTGTTCGTTTATTACAATTGTTATAGTTATTGTGTAGCTATTTGAGACTCACTGTTCTGTTCTGGTACCCATTTCCTTTATGTAGTCCGCGGATTCTCCACTATTTTTTGTTCGTTTATTACGATTATAGTTATTTATTGATTCCCTTCTTTAGCTGACTGCCTGCTCATATAAGGCGCTCTGCTGTTTTTTTGTGAAGCAGCCTTTACACAGCTTTTCCGCTGTTTTATAAACGAACGCCATATAAGGTCTTCCTTTTTCGTTGCTTCGCCAACGGAAGCAGCCTTTTTATTTAATCCACGGGTTCTCCGCTGTTTTTTTGTTTATTACGATTGTTATAGTTCTGTTTGTATACCACATTGTCAGTTCAGCACTCCGGTTGTAATATGACCAAGCCGTGCAAGCTTACTGTTGAGAATGCAACGTATAGTTGTACAGGAGAAAAGCAATCTTGCCTCAAAGTTCAGTCAGTTCACGTGAGCCGCTCTCGTGTGATGTTGCGATGTCCACGGCTTAATTAAATGTTAGCTAAGACCCGGCACTTAAACGTTTCTCACTACAGCAATTTTAACTCCGTTACAAAGTGATCCAAACTCTCGTTTATACCTCGTGTCTATTCTCATTAAACTTGTATGTCGCGAATATGGTATTGCAAACGGTAGCGGGAGCGTTTCTATAAACTTAATTTAAACTTACGGTTTACACCGTGCTTTGTTTCCTCAGTAGCTGCACTTATGAATATGCTTGTATGAGTCACTCGCTCACTTCTTATTGTTTCGCTGCCTTCTCAATTGTGTAATGAATGTTTTCTTCAGCGTTCTTTGGGGCTCTTCCTTGTTTTGTACGTACTTTGCTCACAGTCAGTTCACGTGATTACGTGGGTGGCGTGATGACGCGATATGCAAGTCCGCCTCCCACGGCCATCGAGGTGCACTCTATTACAGTATATGGACAAAAAAGAGGTTCCAGTTATGACCATTACGCGTAGAATTTCGAAATGAAACCTGCCTAACTTTTGTAAGTAAGCTGTAAGGAATGAGCCTGCCAAATTTCAGCCTTCCACCTACACGAGAAGTTGGTTTAAGAATATCATGATCTGTAGTACTGAATGCTGCACTCAAATCTAGCAGAACAAGTACAGATATTTCATTTATATCTGCATTAATTTGCAGATATTTTCCTAATTTCACTAGAACTGTTTCAGTACTATGATTTGATCTAAAAACTGACAGATACTTATCAAGAATAAAATTTTTTTTTCAAATAATCACTTAACTGCTGAAAAACTACTTTATTGTGAGTGTACATGATTCAAAACAAGAATGAGAAAAGAACATAGAATGGATTGTGCTCAATGTAAAAACCAATGCCAGCTGTGTACGAATTACTCCAAGCTGTGTGAAAATCATTGTAAATCCATTCTTGGCGATTTTATATATGGCTTTACCCAACTAATGAACTGCAGAACCCCCAGGGTGGAGTAATTGTGGCAGGGGCAGCTTTTCTTCTTTTGTATAGCCTATCAAGTTATAGTGTGGTGTATTCTGGCCAAATGTGCACATAAGACTACATTTTTTATATTATCCAAGGTCACATGCTTGCCGACACTAAGATCGCAATGCCAATCAACAATCAGCATTGTGCACTTTTTAAGGAGATCATGGGTTCATGTCCTGGATCATCCATGCGTGGAGAGCACTTTGAGTAGTGAGAAAAGCGCTACATAAAGTATTATTATTGTGTGCAAGCCCTTATAATTATATACTCGGGAAATGAAGGATGTGACAGACCTAAACCACGATGAAGCAGATTGAAGCGCCACAAACCAACTATTAAATTTTAAGGTGCATGCTGAGCTGTTTTTGCCAAGGATGTGGTAATAACCAGTGTTTTACTTTTATGTTTAGCTAAAAAATTCAAACAAGACATGTTGTTAATGAAAACACTAAAACAAAAATAAAAAATTCTCCAAACTAGAACTAAATGAAAATGAGAAAGTAAAAAACAAAAAAAAAAGTAGTCTGTCATTTTAATTTTGATTTTTACTACACTCTTATACATAATGTGCATGTGAGTGAGCAGTTGTCAGTATATCAAAATCGTACAATTGTAATATTTGCTTAGAGAAAAACATTGATTTGTGTGCACATGCAAGTACTCCTTTCTTCAGCCATCAGAATCTCACAATCAGCTGGTGTATTTTGTGGATTTCATTGGTCAGTTCCAATTATCAGAGTTTTCCCTTCTATAAATGAGAGCTAATACCAAAACCCACTCATTTTGTGGACTTCATTGACCATAAATGAAGATCATTCAAAGATATCCTGCTAATTATCAACCATACTTCAAGTAAAATATGCTTAAAACATGGCCCCTTATCCCTATTTTGAAAATTAGAGCCGCCATGAAACATTTCAAGCCATCTTAATGTTATCCTTATATGCCAATTTTCAGCAATCTGTATCTATAACCTACACCTTCTTGTTAAAGAAAACATGTGACAAAGTATTTGCTCACTAGCTTTGCTGTTTGAAAAAGGTTAAGTATGACTGATAACCTAAAAGAATAACAATAATATGTTTAGCTCTAAAAGTGTTGCTAAAATACAGGCAACCAAAAAACAAATAAATCCAATTCCATAAACCAAATATCATATCCAAAAGCAACAGCAAAAGTCTATTAACCAAAGAATAAAAAAAAAGCTTACAAAATCCAACAGGAGAAATCTAAGAATGAAAGCCAAATAACATGAGCACAAGGTAATGGCTCAGTGATTGGCTATGGCATCCTAGCAACTTATATGGTCAGATGCAGTGTCAGTGACCCCCTAGGGCTCAACACAAACAAGACAAGCAATATAACAAGCACAATGGACATTTAAAAATGACAAAAACAAAATGTATGGTGACTACTAACCAAATACAAAAAGAAAAGAAAATCATATTTAGAAGCATAAATTCAGAAAATAATTTAAAAAACACACACAAGATGAAAAAAATGAGAAGAAACTAAAGCCAGCAAGGAAATCCTGGCTAAATCATAATAAAGGATCTGTCAAGCCACCTTGCCTAATTTTACTGCATCCACACAATGTTTTGCCAACATTAATCTCCACAGAATTTTTTTGTTTTTCCTAGTAATTTCTTTGTATTTCAATACAAAAATCACTCAAGAACCAGACAACACAGACCAGAAAGTGTCTTCTTTGCCAGTGTTGGCTTTCTTGCCAACAGCTGCAGCTTAATACAATGATAATATGTAACTTGTGTGTGTTAAGTTTATTATTTACCTAATACTTGTTTACATTTTGCCGTTTTCATGTAGAGGACAATAAAAGTACTTGATAGTGTAATTACTGTTTTACCACGATGTAACGTATCAGTTCACATAATTAGCTTTTTATTTTTTCCAATAAACTTCATTAATTTTTTTACAGTATGAATTTATAGTGAATACATTTTTTAATAGGGTGAAATATCATTGCTCTTTACATTGAAAAATATCGGTGTACCCCCAGGTGGACTTTTGGGAATTACATTACAAAGGGACCACATTCAAGTAGGCTGAAACCATACGATAAACCACGTGGATTGGGATTGGAACTCCACACTGGAAAAGGACCCAACCAAATTCAGCAAGTTACTAGGTTTCTTAGCCATTACAAAATATTTTAAATTCACGCATATTACCCTAAGTTCTTGTCAATAAGCCGCGGCTTATCTAAGGAAAAAAGTTGTGAAAATGAAAAAATAGAATATCGGCTTATACATAAGTCCGGCTTATACATCCATCGCGGGGGTTGCGTTCCAGAGCCACCCGCGAAATAAGAATATCCGCGAAGTAGAAACCATATGTTTATATGGTTATTTTTATATTGTCATGCTTGGGTCACAGATTTGCGCAGAAACACAGGAGGTTGTAGAGAGACAGGAACGTTATTCAAACACTGCAAACAAACATTTGTCTCTTTTTCAAAAGTTTAAACTGTGCTCCATGACAAGACAGAGATGACAGTTCTGTCTCACAATTAAAAGAATGCAAACATATCTTCCTTTTCAAAGGAGTGCAAAGCAAGCAGTCAAAAAAAAAATCAATAGGGTTTTTTGGCTTTTAAGTATGCGAAGCACCGCCGGTACAAAGCTGTTGAAGGCGGCAGCTCACACCCCCTCTGTCAGGAGCAGGAAGAGAGAGGAAGAGAGAGAGAGAGACAGATAGAGAGAGACAGATAAAAAAAATCAATACGTGCCCTTTGAGCTTTTAAGTATGCGAAGCTCCGTGCAGCATTTCTTTCAATAAGCAGCTGCACACAGCCCCCCTGCTCACACCCCCCTACGTCAGCGCAAGAGAGAGAGAGAGAGAGAGAGAGAGAGAGAGAGAGAGAGAGAGAAAGTAAGCTGGATACCTTCTCAGCCATCTGCCAATAGCGTCCCTTGTATGAAATCAACTGGGCAAACCAACTGAGGAAGCATGTACCAGAAATTAAAAGACCCATTGTCCGCAGAAATCCGCGATATATATTTAAATATGCTTACATATAAAATCACAATTTAAATGACCGCTACGCGCTCGTGTTGACTCGGCGACGCCCAGAGCAGAAAACGCGCTCCGGCCGCTCCAACCGCGCCATGCGGGGAGTGAGAGAGACGGCAATATCTCACACTCTCTCCCCCCTTAAAGAAATTAAATGGGCGCGAGTGAGACCACTGACCTCCCTCCCTTCTATTAGTTATAGGTTATAGTACGTTCGGCTTATCCATGAGTCCGGCTTATCTATGATACGATTTTATTTTAAAAATTCGTATGATTTTTGGTCTCCGGCTAATACATGAGTCCGGCTTATAGACAAGAACTTAGGGTAATTACTGAAATAAAAAAATCTCTGTTACAAGACCAAATGAATACACAATTACTGATTTTTATTAATTAAAAAGTTTACTTGTGAAATAAATGGAGTTAAACATTCAACAGACGTATCCAGCCTGCAATAAACTGAGATATTCTTGTGAAAAGAAACTTTTTACATGAAGGTGCACTTAAAGAGTACATGTCAGGAACAAGCAAATGAAAGTGAAAGTGTCTGGAGACTACTGTGAAAACTAGCTGCCTGCAACTTCATCAAAAAGCATGACAGTTTGGTCAGTGATGATCTCGGTGGGGGGTGGCTTTGGGAGCTTACCTTGAAGGGTCACACAAGCCTCCAAGTGCTAGGCTATGGTACTAAGTCTGCTGTTAGGTACTTGAATGAAATCCTCAGAGATATTGTCAGACCTTACACTGGTGTATTGGGCCCTTCTAATGCAGGACAATACCCGGCATCATGTGACTAGAGTGTGTAGGCAGTTCCTGGATGACTAAGTCACTAATGTCATTGACTGGCCCGCACATACCCCCACCTGAATCTGAGAGGCTCTGGGACGTTATATATCAGTGCATCCGACGCCACCAAGCAGCACCACGGACTGTCCAGGAACTCAATGATGCCCTGATCCATGTCTGGGAGGAGATTCTCCAGGACACCATCTGCAGTCTCATCAGGAGCATGGCCTTGATACATACACACTACCGAGTTACATTTTGAGTTGCCATGCTGAAATTCACATCAGTTGGATCAGCCTGGGTTTCCAATTTTTGACTTTGATTTTCAGTGTGATGTTGAATCCAACCCTCAATGGGTTGGCGATTTTAGTTTCAATTGATCACTGTTACATCATTTTGTTTTCAATGAATTACCCATTATTACTCAGAAAAATATTTTCCACTTGCATTTCTGATTAATAATGGACTTATTAGCATAACTTGATTTCAGACGTCCAGAGTGAAACAAGACCAAATAATTAGGCTTTTGGGTTCTTTTACAGCTCATTGTCATAATGGATCCACGCAACAACTGTATGGTGTTTTTTTTTTTGTTTGTTTTTTTAATTTTAAACTGAAATATTGTTTTTAACAGAAATTAATATAGCTGCTAGTCATATTTGGCATGAAGTGGCTTAATACTTGTAAAAGTATAAATGATACCTACTGAAATCGTATTTCAGGAAAACAGGGCAGATCATATCTATTGAACAGTAAACAGAGGCAAAAACAATACTGTACACTTTTGGTGCCACATAACAAATGATAAGTTTTCAGTAACAGAATTTTTGCACTGCTAAATTTGATACTGATTTGCACTTTGTTCAGAGGAGGCAATGACTGCTCATGTAGCATTATTTTAAACTCCCATTAATCACATTAAATGTTTATTATTTATTTTTTTTCAACAATCTTTTATCCAAGACCTTTACTTAAGATTTGCATTCCTTTTTAACGTTAAATCTAGGATTTTCCTAAACTGAATGGTCTGTGCACTTGTGGCAATCTAAACTGCAGTGGAAATTTTGTTTCCCCTATAGCTCAGTTCCCCTATAGGCAAACAGCTACATGTTACTATGTGGCAAACTCTCTTTCACTATGGGTCAACTGCGTCAACTGTGTTGGATATTTAAAAAAAAAAAAAAAAACCTAAGTCAGCCAGATTGTGATTTTTATATACATTTAGAGGACAGGAAAAATTACCTAAAAATCTATACATTTATAATGCAAAGATGACTGACTGACTTATTCACTCACCGACAAAAACATTATTTCGCATTTAGATGACACACTACAATATGTCATCAAAGTTAGGAACTACTGCATTTTTTTCTTCCTCAACCACTTTTGGATAACAATTACATTGTCTCGCAGGATTACTGCAATTAACTAAGTCTAATATTTCCCTTTACAATTTTGAGACCAAGTTTTAACTTTTCAGGTTCCTTAAGAACCTAGGGAGAGTATTTAAAAAGATTTTTGTTTTTTCCCCTTTGTGAATCAAACACGATTTGAACAGTGCAACACTGTCAATTGCTTTAGCAGACCAGGGGTGTATCACATGTGACAATAAAACGTGAGATAAACTTATTACAGGTCAGATAGAGAAGAAAGCACTGGTACAGCATGGTGCCGTACCCACCACAAGACCAAAAAGCTCAGGATCTCAGCTGGCAACCCCCCCAGGCAGACATGTAGTCCAGTCCCATTCCCCAAAAATGAAAGTCTATCTGCTGCAGCAAGGTGTTACGAAGGCATACCCTTTGCCTGATCCTGCTGATCAGGTCCTCAACAATGAGGATCCTGTGAGCCAGAATACCCTCGGGGAATCACACCACATGGCCGTAGTACCATACATGACGTTCCCTTACGATGAAGGTAATGTGCCTCATTCAGACTGTGAGCAACAGCTCATTCAACACAAAATACTGAAGAAGTCCATTTTTAATCTCTGGTCACTGCATAGCGTCCATGTTTCGCAGCCATACAGCTAAACAGTAAGAATCAGGAATCTAAAGACTTGGACCTTCATCCTTTTGGAAAGACACTGGGAGTACAACTCACCCTTTTCCAGCAACCTCATGGCCCCATGCTCTCTCAATCCAACTACTGACTTCACAGGAAGAGTCAGCAGAAACATGAATGTAACTGCAGAGGTAAGTAAATCTGTGGACGCGGTTAACACTCTCTCCACAGACACACACTGCTGGCCCAATGACTTAGGAAATTTCTAAGGAAAAGCAAGGCACCACAGTTAAGTTTAAACAATAAAAGAGGGATAGCAAATTTGGCTCATATAGTGAACAACAGGTTTATTTTTTCATTTGCAAGTTTTTGGATACAAATTCTGAACAATATTTTATCTACTCTACACCAGAAAGTCTACAGGTATTTAAAATACAAGACAGAAGGATCCAGAATAGATTATTAAATTTAATAGACTTTTTTTTTTTTTTGCATGCTCACATCTCTCTCTATATTTCTCTATCAAATGTTGTATACCATTTTGCCCCTCTCATTTTCCAACTGACTTACTATGCTATAAAGGACAAATGTGTATTAGCATGTCTTTTAACTGCCCAATATACTATAGCACCTAATATTCTCTTCTTCACTCTAACTAGTGACTTTCTATTATTTGGTTGTGCATGTGTTTTATTAGAAATTCTCTCAACCAGCTCTTGCTATTTGTACATATGCACTGAAGTAGAAATGGAACAAGGCGACTGTGGAAGAACATTTTTACCAAAGTTATAAGACTTACCCCCCCAAACCAACTCTTCGACAAATGAGAATAAAGGCAGGCTGAAAGCCATAACAGGATTAGACGGACACGCGCATTGGCAAAGGCAACTTTTAAAAAAAAAAAAAAAAAAAAATCAGAGCTCATGATGTTGAAAAGACAAAGTCACAATTGTAACTCAATTTAAATAAAAAGTAAAATGACTAATACGGCAATAATTGTCAATGACAACTGAAGAAATCAGCTGTTTGTTGTGATATGTTTACGTTTTAGCATGTAATATGGCAGTATGGTGTAAAGGTGAAGGCTTTGGACTTCAATCTCTATGGTTGTGGGTTCAAATCCCGCTACTGACACTGTGCAATCTTGAGCAAGTCACTTGACCTGCCTGTGTTCCAAATGGAAAACCAAAACGAAATTAAACCAATTGTACCATGTAACTAATTGTATCATAAATATTGTAAGTTGCTTTGGATAAAGGCATCAGCCAAATAAGTAAATGTAAAATATAAATGCAGTAAGTTGTACTATACAGGAGCAACCTCAGTAAGCATTTTACGGAATTTAAGTAGAAACCTGACTGCATTCAATACAGTACTTCCATGCAAATTACACTTACACACATTTTAAAATACAGATTGTACTAAAATAACATTGAATCAAATAAATTAACTTGTATAATAATTATTATGCACAAAAAAAATTGCGTAAAACAAACAGAAGTAAATACGCTGCATATATAGATTGGTAGAGTGGTGGCTAAATTACTCTGTCCACCTCGAACTTTATTGATCTAACTGAGCTGAACTTCTCTTTAAAAAAAAAAGGGGGGGGGGGGGGGCTTTACATTTTCTATTACTTCTATATGTGTTATGCAAGTGTGTATTGCTTAATTCTTTTCTACCAATTTTTAGCATGTCATTTTTTCTTTCTTTTTCTTATCACTACTTTGTTTCAAGCTTTTTTTTGGCAACTTTTTCTTTGACTTTGTGAAAAGCAATATGAGCTACATTCTTTGAATGAAAACATACTACACAGATAATTATTGTATTTGTGTGTTTGTTTCTTTATCTGCATCATCAAGCAAATGATCAGTTAGGGCAAACAATCTGTCCGCTATTTTCACTTAAAATTTCTTATGAGTGAGAGTGAGAGTATATGTGTGAGCATGGGTGTGTACATGAATATTTAAATAAATGATGCATCTCAAAAATCACTTATGCAAAAATTTTGCAAATCAATAGGCTGGGTCCCATGACTAAACAAAGCGGATTACAAAAAATTACAAACTATTTCTATTCCAGTTATCACTGGTTAAACTGTTTTTGAAGGATATAGGGTTAAGTACTGGACAAAAACAAAAGACCCGGGGTCTATAACAAGGCAAATACAATGCAACACCTTTGAAAAGATATGTATAAGGAGAACTTCCAAAAGTGTCTTGATATCACATATCTTGAAAGCCATTTGCTCTAAAATGTTGTCTCCTTTCTCAGATGTAGTCATCATGGAGCTCTAAGAAATGCAAAACAACCGAAAATATTCAAATTAAAATTGTAATAAAAGTACATGAAAATCAATTTTGATTTGCCACAGACATACACACTACTGCTTCTCCAGTCAATCGGCCACCAATCTAATTTGGTCAATTTTCACTACAAAAGACTCAACTGGTGATCGGTAAACTGGCTGATCACAACAACGGATTTTTTTCAGTATCTGCTTTTCTAAGCTTCATAGTAATTTAGTTGTAGTGCTCCTTTACCTAATGTATTACAGTAGTGGAGCTAGCATACATTTTTTTGCAGCAAACTTCCTGTGAACAGAGAGTAGTAAGGCAGAGTTTACCAGAAAGAGAGAGATGTGACTGTAATATTAGGACTTTACATTAAAGAATGTGGAGTGATAAACTGAGAAAAAGAAATCAGAAGAGTCTGTCCTGTGCAAATAGACAAACAGCAAGAAAAGCTATTTTAATGAATTCATACCTATCTATTTTTGTCCTTTAATTAAAACGAACAATTAACATCCTTAGCATTATGTTTACCTCAAAAAAAATTACAAAAATGTAACAAATATGTAAAAACCAAAACATCATCATTAATACAGGAGAAAAGTTATGTCTAGTGTCCACTGCTTTACTGATGCAGATTTAATACACATCTGTTGTGTGGTACATTTTCAGACAGTCACCAATGGTGCAGTCAGGACACTACAAAATGTGTTTCTTTGCAAACTTTTATCTATTGCTCATACTTGAGTGGGTAGAATGTCTGTTGTCCAATCCACACGATCAAAGCTGTCTCACGTTTTTAAGATACCACAGTGGCAGGCTTACTCTTACACATTCCACTGACAAAAAGCATTGAGAGTTGCGGCACTATGAACAGTGATTATGGGGCTAATGTCTTGCTTGTTCTTACACTTGATCACAATTATTTTGCCTTTTTGTCACATAGTTACTGTCACACCATGCTAAAGCTTCATGTGATATTATTCATAAAATGCAATCATTTTTTCATGAATCAGTTTCACTATCCAAGAGAATGTCTGATGACCAGTTCACAATCATCACTATTGCTCAATTCGAGCAATGATTCAGTGTCCGCTCATTCAACAACTGCATTTACAGCTTTCCATTAGCCATTGTGTTTTAAGGTGGAGTCTCCACCCCATTCATGAATACTGATGAGTTACCTAACCGTGGCAAAAATGCATAGAAACATTTATAACTTTTTGTAGTATGATGTTATTTCATCCACTAGGTGGTAGCAGAATACTGTCCCAAGCATTATTCTGGCTTAAAAATGTAAAATGAATCATTACACGTCACACCAAGTGTGACTTCTTGTTAACCGCACTCACACCGATTTCTGACCCGAGTCACAATCAATGTTACAAAAAGGCTGTTTGGATGAGATGTGAAGAAACAGATCTGTAAAATGCCACACCCTTTGCACAGCATGTCTGGAGTAACAATGCCAAAATTAGTGCAAGGTAAAACAACTGCTGTTTTACCATTTAATGTACATGTTTGCCTTTAAATAAGACATTTTAAAATTTTAATTATTTGAATGGTGACATTTAATCCGACAGCCCTATTTACAGTCATACAATGCAGTACTGCAGAAGTATAAGAATATCTATAAGATTTTGGAAACTACCCACTTTACCCTGCTTCAAAGATATAACAGAATTATTCACTGAAATCATCCAAAATGCTTTAATTCTTTTATATATAGAAAAAACAATTACTTTTAATCTAATGTTACAATATACAGAGAAAAGATTATACAAATAGTGAAAAGTAAGCCTTTAAAAAGTGTTAAATGTGTCAAATGTCTATTACATTTTAAGCATTCAAAACTGAGTTGAGTTTCTTTTTTTCTTTTAATTCTGAGCTGCTCTGGACAGCAAATTTCCTTCTGGCTTAGAACCACCCACAGTAAACAGACTGTTACAGCAAAGGAATGTAACATCTCTCCACTTGATGAAGAAAAGGAGCATCCATTAATACACTTAGTGGTGAAAGTAATGCTTCCAATAAACCATCATAAGCTGTTAATAAGTAATGCAGACAATGTTGCACAGAGGATATGTACAAACATTTCAGACCAGATAAAACATCAATCTAACGCATGCACAGACCTCTTTTCATTACCAAACAAAAACAAAGGGCATTCAGTGATTCCATTTACAAATCGAGCAAAGGTAACTACTGACTCACATAAAAAAGACTGGCATTAATTTAAAAAAATGTTTAGTTGAACGGAAGCTGAAATCAGCTTAGCAACTATACATCAAAATGTTGACTATTACCAACAAAGTCCTACTCACTCATTTTAGACATGATGGTGCCCGAGTTTGTTCTGCAACAAACTCACAAATGTGTTCTTATTTGCAAGCAAATACAAAGTAATTTTAATTAACTGAAAAAAGTTCTCTTAACAACAAAGATTGTCAAATACTGAACAAGCATTAAAATGTAGAGTTAACAATAGCAATGCTAAAATATTTTCACAGACAAAACAAAAAATGTATTTTCTTTATTCTTTAAATACTGATTTGAATTGAAATCTCTATTTCAACTGTTCAAGTATTCAACAAATACATAATACTACTCTTTCACTATTTATTGTATGAAAATATTTCAGCCAGAAAACAAATCCTAAGCATAAACTAAGAGTTTAAACAAACTATACTACATTAAATGTGAAAAGGTAATAAAAAGTTAATCAAGCCTCACTACTGTATTAAACGATTTGTATAAATAAAATGAAAATTAAACACATAATAGAAAGTAGCTTAGTTTAAGACTGGAGAAAAAACAAATGATAAAATACAAAGTTATAATTAGGATTGAGAAAGATACTGGCTCAAGTTGAGCAACAGTACTGAACTAACTGAAAAAAGATAAAAAATAGTATAATTAAAGGACTAGTCCAAACAAAAATTATTTTTTTATGTTATTTACCGCATAAAGTTTAAAGTGACGGACAAGAAAAAAAATTGTCATGTTTTTCTAAGGAAAGTACATAACAAAGATACTAACAGATTGGGAACTAGTGACCAGTGCTGAGAGAGAGTTCATTTATTTGAAAAACGTCCATAGAAAAAGGAAGAAAAATAAAATTCCCATGTAACTTGGGTCGCTTAATCCACAGCCCTGTCATCCCTCAGTAAATTCAAAACATGCAAAATACATGTATGTTTTTAAGAAATATTTTTGATATTTCCAGAATTGCAATGACTGAAGGGAAAAGGTGGATCTACAATTTAAAAGAACGATATTATAGATATTAGCAAACTATGTACGAACTTTGCATGTTTTGAGAATACAAATGGATAAACGGAATGTAGATTCTGCAACACGAGTTGGTTGAGAATTTGTTCTTTCCTTCTTCCATGGAGGTTTTTCACATTCTTTATCACTGTCCAGCATTCCATTAGAATCTTTGTCATTTACTTTGCTTGGGAAAACATGAGAAATTGTTTTCTTGATTGCCACTGTAACTTACACGAGGTAACATAAGAAAAAAGAAAAATCACTGTTGGGTGGAATATTCCTTTATGATTATACACATTTTTTTTAATATTATTTCCAAGATGCTAGTTTGAGCTGATGAAGTGTTAAATCTTATAACCCGGCAGTAAATCGAGAATATGAGATTTGACATTGATACTTTGTTGTTTTTTTTCTTTGGTACAAGTTCAACAAGATGTTGGAATAAGTTGGGTATAGCATCAGTCTAAATAAAATAGCATAGAAATACTCTAGTTAAAGAGTATGCACATGCTGTATATGTCAACGTTTAATTGTTAACTCCACACAAGGGACTGTACAGGTACTATGTAATTGAATTTTTAGTTCTAATATGTTAGTATGAGCAGGTTATGCGATTAACATCACCATTTTTTCAATAGATCAAGAGAATAAGATTTGAACCTACAACGAAATTTTTGTATAGTTTCTCTATAGATAAAGCGTACCTCAGAAAAACAAGTCTTTTCTCCAGTGTTCATACATTTAATGGTGCGACTTCACAAACTAATGCCACTAAGCATGGTTGGCAGATGAGAAAATAAATTTCAACGAATAATGAACTAAGATTTAATAAGTACAGGAACTGGTGATCACGTTATCAATTTAAAGACCCACAGTGAAAAACAACCCCTCAAAGTGGTCAAATTCAGTATACACAATTCGAACCAAATTTTTAAAAGATAAAATATGTCTGAAAATAGGCTGTTCAATAAACTTAAATATAATCAAACTGTTAATAAAAATGAACGTAATTAACTTTCGGGCAGGCGTTAAACATGAGCACGGCAACTGGATAAGGCGCTGCGTCATACCAAAACCCGGGGTACAACTTTGTTTTGACACTTAACATATTCTTAAGTCATTACCAGCCTAAGACAGCAAAGTGTAACATAAATTACTTTATTTGAAGTTTTGTCGCTTCAAATATCCAATCCCGAGCACAAATACACACACTGATGCAGAAGCGTCTTTACAGTAACTATGCAAATATGCACAACACTGCGACTTCTGTTTGGCACTCACGCCGAACTAAAAAGCAGCGCCTTCGGGCCTGCGTCACTCGGAGCGCTACGGGATGCGCCTCGCTGCTCTGTCGAAGAACAAACTGTGCAGTTCGTTCCACGCTAAATCTACGGCCTAGTCTTAATATTCGTTCAAGGCAACACTCCCCCCAACCCCAGCTGATAGCCTTTCGAGTAGCTCACCGCTGGGACTAAGCGCCCGGTGCATTTAGGGCCCGATGCGCGACACCATGCTGCACACTACTTACATTTCTTCAGCCACTTCATCCAGTAGCGGACGATCAGGGTATGATACTTTTTATTCTCGATGCACCATCCGGACAGACTCTGGATGGACTCCATGGTGTTGGTAACCCCTTGAAACCGGCGGTCCAGGGAAGACTCCAGTCCCCCGGACGAGGCGCTCCGACCACTGCCTCCTCCAGCCGCCATCTTTCTCAAACCTTAGCCAGGACAGTCGGGCACGCGGACGCGTTCTTTGGCCTTGCGTCTGCAGAGGAGCGCGCACGTAAAGCAGGTAACAAACAATCCTACAATAATGAGATTTAACTTTAAAATACAGTCTAGTTTAACGAAGACGCATTTTGTAATCGATTATCAAATCAGCCCTGCATTTAATTTAGGGACAAAAAGCTGAATTTCTTATAATACTGATAAAACACTCAATGTTTTTAACTAATAGGAACTTAAACTACTCAGTCTTTCGTTTCTTTCTGTTCCAAATCCATAAGCACAAAATGCTACGGCCGAATTTTGTTCAGAATCCATAAACAGAATTCTGCTACGCCCTTGTTATTGACAACGAAGGGAGACGTTTTCTTCATTTCATATCTCGATCGCATCATCCAGAGAGAGTTTTCTTCTGCGATCTGGGCAAACAAAAAAAAACGACAGGGTATGAATAAGGATTTACTAAACGTATACAATTAAATATATTTACGAGTCGATGGACTGTAACTCAAAACATCCGACACATATTCGTATATTGTTGTGTTGCTCAGCTAATGATAATGTGCGTTGGACCCTCGTAAAAAAGTCTTATCGAAAAAGCCAGAGGAAAAAATGTCAGATTAGCACTAAATCCAAAACTGACTAAACGCATACGGCTATTTAACTTTTTCAGCTACAATATATTAATGTCTGGTTCAAATTATATATTATTTTACGCTGTCCTGGCTCTCTGCAGTACAAGTTAGTTTCATGTCTGAACGAGAACGCTGCTATCCCGTGCGTCACTACGCTATGGTTTCGTTTGTCGAGACGTCTTGTGTGCAGATCAACCTATTAAAACCGCAAAGGGGGCGTGGGAAACGCTTTGTACAAAATTTTACATATATACATGTGTAGCAATCTCTTGATTTGATCCATATGAATATACACGTTAATCATGTTATACCCATCACAAATAAAACCTCATAAAGTACGTTTTTTTTCTTTGTATCGTTCAACCTCTTTAGCTGTCTATCTAACGTGCGCAGCCGCTCTAACACTGTTACGGGGTGTCAAAAGGAACAAACTTAATGCAAAGATCGGAAACGCTTCGTTTGCCATTCGTTCATACGGTGGGCTGATTACGACGTTGTCAGATGACAGCTTTTTTTGTTTCGTTTTTAACCTTCTTAGGTTTTCTTTTACAGGTGACAGCAAAGTACTCAGTAAAGTGAGTAAAAATCAGCCTATAAGTAAAAAAAAAAACCTGATCTAAACCTGATTTGGCCAATGAAGAATATTTGAGATTACAAAAGTGTAAATCATTGTAATTTAATTCTTTGACTTCAAAATATTGTGCTCATAAGAATTACTTATGAAAGTTTTGAAACTGGTTTATTTTTCTTTTAGCTTGCCTCCTGGCTCACCAATGCGCAGTTTTATCGGATACGAGAAAATCCCCACGTATGACATACAATTCGAACCGTCTTGCTGTCTAGTTGTGCATACCACATCAACCGATCCTAGGGGTTCACCCCGTAATTGAATACGAGGAGTCAGTTACTCCTTTTCACAAAACTTTGGAAAAATGGTGATCGGTAATACAGACATGTGGAGTGAGTTGCTGATCATAAATATGTTATTGTTTTTGATATTTGATTCTTTACCTTTGGACCTATAGCCAGAGACACTCCCAGAAAGTTAAAATGACAAATTTCAAACATAAGCGTGTGCAGTATCATTTTAGAGTATTTCAAGGTAAGCAATTACGAATACGTTATTTTTGATCCTATAGGGATTTAACCCTTTATGGACTTCAATTAAAGGATGAAAAATGACAAATTTCTATTACAATCGAGACTATTCAGGCTTTAGACATTTCAATTAAAGTACACATTTTAATATTTCAAATATTTGACTCAACTAACTATTGTTGTTTATTATATACTTTTATACTGCATGAAGTAAATCGTTATATTTCTTATGAACACCGGCTTACGCTAACTCAGGCTTTTTTTTGCCTGAAGTATTTAAAACAAACAAAACACTGTTTTAAAGATAATTATATTTGTAACCCCGTAGCATTATTGTTTCATGTATCATAATCATAGAAAGTAACTCTCTTGGTTCCATGGCGCGCCATACAAGACGCTATGCAAATTTTTTCATAATGAAAGACAAAGTAAAACTTTTGACTCTGTTGTGTGAAACCAAAAGCAGAAGTGTTAGTGGTTTTGAGAGTTAGTAATAATGTTGCCGAAAAGAAATATATATCTTAAATATAACTAATTTTAACTTTTCTATCAATAGAAAAGACTAAATGATAAGTAGTAAGAAAAAAAGATGCATAAAACGATACCACTGTGACCTACTAAATAAAAGAAATCAGATTAATGCCACAAGACTTTAGGTTCAGATTTAAATACTGGGTTAATGCGCGTCCCTGAACGGTTCATTTGATTGTCAGAGATATGTATATTTTGTTGAATATATTCATTTAAACATATAGGTGTACATTGAGGGTGGCATGATGACATAGTGGTCGCACTACTGCCTCATAGTAAGGAGACCAGGGTTTGTGTCCCAGTTCCTTCCTGCATGCAGTTTGCGAGCTCTCCCTGTGTCTGCATGGGTTACATCCGGGTGTTCTCGTTTCCTTTCACAATCCACAGACAAATTGTCCTTAGAGGATATGCACAGAAGATGCATCAAATGAACGCTGGGAATGCACGGCAGCCATGATGCGTGAGTGTACTCGTTGTGAGCGTGAAGTATAAACCACCCCTTAGTGTGTGCGTGCGAGTGTGTTCACCAATGGATGGACTGGCACCCTGTCCAGGGGATTATACCAGCCTTGTGCCCTGTGTTTGCTGGAATTAGGTTCAGAACTAAGCAGGTTTAGGAGATGGTATGGCATACATTGAAAAAAAATGTTTTGATTAATTCATGTGATTGTTATGTATATTTTTTTGATGCTGGATTAAAAAAATGAAACAATTTTTCTATTTGTTTTTTCCATTATAGTTAATTAAATATCAGTATTTTATTTTATTGATAATTCATTTGAATGTATTATTTTCTAATATTAAAATGTATGTTTAAAGTAAAACAGTATTTATTTATTTGATAAAGTCAGAATATAGCTGAAAGTTCTATGTATCTTAATAGGTTCAGCAGTCAGGTGACTACATACAAAATTTCCCAGGTTTTCTCTGTGAGTAGAACAACAGAGTCACATTGGGTTTGGAAGAAATGGCCAATTAAGAAAAAGCTATTGCTTCCTGCCAAAAACATCATCAGACCAAGCTTGATGGATCTAGATAAAGTTCTGCTACTGCCACCTCATATCAAGTTTGATTTAACAAAGCAGTTTGTCAAAGCCCTATTAAAAAATGGAGCTTGTTTTATGTGTTTGTGCCAGAAGTTTCCAGTTTTGTCTGAGGCTCAATTGAATGAGGTTATTTTTGCTGGACCTGATATTAGAAAACTGATCGCAGATGCAGAATTTGATGGTGCGATGGATGACCTGAAATAAGAGACATTGGTATCAGAGACATAACTGCTAAGCTTTTAGGTAACAATGAATATACCAATTATAAAGAAAGTGTGAAAGATGTCTTAGACAAGTTTAAGGAATTGGGTTCCAGTATGATTCTCAACGTTCAGGTTATGAAATCACATTTGGAATTTTTCCCTGAAAATCTTGGAGTGGTGAGTGAAGAGCAGGGTGAAAAGTTCCATCAGGATATCAAGGACATGGAAAGAAGGTACCAAAGACAGTGAGTTGGCAGTATGATGGCAGACTATTACTTGATGATTTATAGGGACGCACCAAAAACGTGTACAGATGACGGACCACCAAAAAAAGTGTTGATTCAAACAAACTAAGTAGTGACAACAGCTAGAGCAGTTATATTTAAGTCAATATGTATAGTTGTTTTCTTTACATTTATTTAAAAAAAATGCTAGATTGACTAAATATGGGCATCTTAAACTGAATTATTTTATAAATTAATAAATTGTGTAATTTGTTAAATTTTAATTAAATTTCTTTTCAATTTGGTACTTAAATGTGACATGATGGAAGCATTTTAATTATTTTTTATTGTGTTCATGAATGCAAATCATAATAACTATTCATAATTAAAACATTTTTATGAGTTTAATTTTGCAGTCCAGTGAGTATGAGATACTATTAACAGTTTGTATTCATAAAAGGGATGGATGATTCACAAATGCCTACATTCCTGTAGTTTTCCTCCGAGTATTCTGATACCTTCCTGTAACTCAGTGGCTTCATTCTTACCTGATTGGTGGCACTAACTTGGCTTGGTATGAATGAAGGTCAAAATGCCCTGCAATAGATTGGGGGCCATTTCTGCTGATAAAGGCCAAGCGATTCTTTAGAAGAAAAAATGTATTCAACAAATGAATTACGATTGATTTACCTGTACATCTGGTTGAAATTAAAGTCATGTAAAGTGCTTTTCTGGTTTAAAACAAACTCTTTTATTTATTGTCTACATTGGAAATACTAAAGTAATCATATCTATCTTAAGTAAACTAAATAATGTAACATAATTATTAAATAATGTAAACTTTTCTAATAGCAGGCATAAGACCACAACATATGTAGGCTGGTTTTATTCTAGATTTTAATGTTACGGTCATTTTAGCTTTCCACCGAATAAAATGTTTTATTTAGATATAATATCATCCTTGTTGCTTTTAACTTTCTGCTTATCTCTTCCCTGCATGCATGTGGAATTGCATGTTCTTCATTGGACTGACTCAAGTCCTTTCCTTTTCTTCTATGTCTCATGGTATTACCTGCTTTCCACTCCTCAGTTGATCTCCATAGGTCGGAGATGGGCCGTCTTCTCCCTTTACACTCATTCCGTAGGTACTTAAAAATGATGTCTTTGTTACCAGCTGTACATAGGCAATTACCAGAACTCCCTTTTATTGACATCTTTCAGTCTCAGAGTTTTTCCTCTGTTCTTCAACTGCCTCTCCCTATTTCCTCAAGCACAAATGGCTATCTTAAACTAAACCTCCCAAATTCTAACATATTTTGTTGGTAATATTTTTCATCCACACCTCAGCCACTTATAACTCTTATTTTGTTTAGGTATTTAAAAATCTAAGTAGTGGCTCAGAGTGTTACCTAATGTGGCAATATATTATGTATTTATGAAAGTTGACCTCCTCTCCATACATTCAATGCCAAAATTTTCGTATCATTTTCTTCTTTCAGCCTCCAGATTTCCTCCATGATTTCCAGTGACCCCTCTGCCATCATCCTAAACTTAATGCCTCTTAGTCTAATATCTTGTACATACTAGCTGCTTCTTGTTGTGTTCTTATACACAGTGTCATCTATTGCCCAGAACCTTGCTGTGACCTTTATAACTTTACTGTAGTCAATGCATTTTTTTATTGACCCTGTTCTGTCACATTTATTTATAACCTTTGTAAAATCCATCCACGTCTTACTATCTATTCCACCCAGCTCTTTGCTTAGGTTCTTGTTCTTTGTAAATAGACCTATGGCAAGTCTTTGACAGGGCATTTCAAGCCATCACTATTTAGCCTTTCAAATCCAACTGGACTGTTTCTGCTAAATTGGTACTTCCTTCGTCCACTGGCTTCCTATTACTGCCAGGATTCCTCTCAAAATGCTTCTCTTCTCATATAGGTCCAACATGGTTACTTTTCAGCCTGAACACAAATTGAACATTGTGTCTCTCTATGTCATATAAAGTGTATTTCATTTCTCATTTTCTGCTCCCAGCCTAAGGAGCAGGATTCCACTACTCATCTGTACTACTTCAAGGCTACTGCCGTTTGAATACTTACCTTTTCATGTAGCCCCTTGGAACTGCTTAAGCTTTTTATGTGTACCTGGGACATTTACAGCTTCCTTTGAGTCTATTAGCCTTCTATTTAATGTGCTTTAGTTGACATGTTGTTCATCAGTCACCTAGTTCTGCAATACAAAGTATTTTGGTTTCTTCAATTGTTACAATTGCTCACTTGAAAGAGTATTCAAACATAGCCTGAAGCTGTTTAAAAATAGGTTGTACACAAATATTACTTCTTCTTCTTCTTTTGGCTGCTCCCGTTAGGGGTCGCCACAGCAGATCATCTTCTTCCATATCTTTCTGTCCTCTGCATCTTGTTCTGTTACACCCATCACCTGCATGTCCTCTCTCACCACATCCATAAACCTTCTCTTAGGCCTTCCTCTTTTCCTCTTCCCTGGCAGCTCTATCCTTAGCATCCTTCTCCCAATATACTAAGCATTTCTCCTCTGCACATGTCCAAACCAACGCAATCTTGCCTCTCTGACTGTCTCTCAACCGTCCAACTTGCGCTGACCCTCTAATGTACTAATTTCTAATTCTATCTATCCTCGTCACACCCAGTGCAAATCTCAGCATCTTTAAGTCTGCTACCTCCGGCTCTGTCTCCTGCTTTCTGGTCAGTGCCACCGTCTCCAACCCATATAACATAGCTGTAGACCTTCCCTTTCACTCTACAAACTTTTAATATACAAAGATGACTGAGCATAAGTACATGGAATACTGTATACAGTATTTCTAAGTAGAGTAGCTGAAAGCCACACATTTAAAAGCTTAAATTCTCAATGTAGTAATGATTTGGAAACGGTATGTAAATGAGAAATCAGAAGCTGTGTTTGCTTGAATTTGCCTGTTCTGTCACAACAACAACAACATCAGCATTTTTTTTCTATAGCACATTATCATACAAAGGATATATCTCAAAGCTCTTTACATGAAATTAAGGACATAAAACTTTCAAGAAAGTAAAAACAATTCAAAATAGATAAGAAAAGGAATTAATAAATAGCCTACCTAAAATAGGAAACAAGCATAAACTAATACACACGTAAACAACACAGATCTACTCAGATCTAAGGTAATATATAGAGTTCATATTTATTGACTTGTTTTCAAGTCCCTAAAGACGAGTCTGAAGGCATGGTCAGACGGCTGGGCAAGGCAAAAATTCTTTTTAAAAAAATTCCAGGGCAAGATGCTGGAGAAAAAAGCTAAATCTGTAGGGTTTCCAAACCTAAAAGGCCAACCAGCCCTCAATGGGCATTCTACCTAGCATAAATGTGAGTAAGTAGTTCCTGTTGTTCTTTAAGCTTTATCCTAACAGATTCGATGAAGTGAATTTAATTGAGTTGTCCACTTTCATTCAAACATCACAGGCAGCTGCACAGGACTTTGATCAGGTTGTTGGTGGTGTAAAATGCCATCACAGAACGTGAAAAAAAGCAGCGAAAAGTAGATATTAATAATGATTGCAAACCCATGTAAAATATGATATTTATTTGCATATATCAGTTATTAAAAGTTGAAATAAAATACTGCTATGAAAATGCCAAATTAAACAAGTAGATTTTTAGATGATTTTTTTAGAATGGTGCATTTCTATTGGTAATTTATTCCAGATTTTTGCTGCCTCATCACTTTATTTATACTTGGCTCTTGGAAGGATAAACAGACCACTATTAGAAGATGTAAGGTTGCAACTTGAAATGTGGAGGCACAAGCACTCTAAAATATAGAAGATGGAAGATTATTTAAAACTTTATATACAATTAGCAGTATTTTAAATTCAATTCTAAAAGACTCAGGTAACCAATGTAACAATGCTGTAGATGCCTGATGGGCTGGCACCTCAACAGGGATGATGGACAAATCTTGGCCCAGCCAGGAGGCTGTAACGGATGGACATTATATATGGAGGTGTAACCCAGCTGGAGTGGTGCTCAGTTAATAAACCAGTCAGGGTGAAAGAATAATGAATGGTCAGGGGAAGACTGTTCTGCAAGAGCAGTACTTCTCCCACTACAATGGATGGCAGTGTTCCTCTGGCATAGTCCCAAAATTGATACCTGCAGGGCATGCTGGGAACTGTAATCTTAGACGGACAGCCTGGTTGGGGTCCATGAGTGCCACCAGAGGGCACTGGTGGGAAAAGACCTCCATGTTTTGTGGGACTTCTGCCTAACCCAGAAGTGTTTCCATCTTCGAATGCCGTGACACCTTACATACTCCCAGGTCCTCCACCTAGGAAGTCAGTCAGAGTTGGGAGGAAGTGGACAAGGCTACATGGGAGACGTGAAGAGTGTAAGGAGAATGAGTTCAGTTTTATATTGTGTTCACTGAACAGAAGCCTGTAAAAGAATTTTCTTGGAATAAAAGAATACATTTTGAATCCATCTTGGTGCAGTTACGTTTGGAGTTAGGGGCTCAGTACCACCCCCACCCCCAAACAGGTCACAATGCTAAAACTGGTGAGATTTACCCAGATTCTCTTTTAGTGGTTAAGATTCTTGCTGCTATAATGGATTGATGTCTTTCATAGGTAGACCAGTTAAGAGTGCATTATAGTAATGTAACTGACTAAAAACAAAAGGGTAAAATAATTTCTCAGCATCTTGCAATGCTACAAGTTACTATTCTAATCAGTTTTGTCTATACTTCTGCCTGATAACCAATCAATAATAATAATTAATTACATTTACATTGTGCTTTCTTGCTACTCAAAATGCTAGACAGAGGGGAACCACTTCAACCACCACCAATGTGTTGTACTCACATGGATATGGTGAAAGCAGCCATTATTGTGCCAGTACACTCACCACACATTAATAGTTAGATGGTGAAGGCGTGAGAGAGAGATAGCCAGTTAGAAACTGGGGATGATTAGAAGGCCAGAATGGACAGGGCTGTGGTGTACAATTTAGCCAGGACATCAGGATACACCCTGCTCTTTATGAAGGATGCCCAATGATCTTTAAGAGTCAGAGACCTTAGAGAGTCAGGACCTTAGTTTTATGTTTCATCAGAAAGGCAGCACCATTTTTGCAGCATAGTGTCCCTGTCACTGCACTGCTGCATTTTGATCCACACACATATAAGAGGGTTAGCAGCACCTGCTGGGCTCACCAATACCTCTTCAAGCAGCAACCCAAGCTTTTCCTAGATGGTCTCCCATCCAAGTCCTGGCCGGGATCAAACATGTTCAGCATCAGGTGGATGACCTGTTCTGAAGCATATGTGGTATGTCTGGCTTTTTAAGTTGCACTAGATAAAGCCTGTTAAATAAATAGACATGTTCTTATTTGCAAATCATTATAGATTTTCATTTTTTCTGTATAATTAAAAACAATGAAACTCATTTTATACTTTTGAAAAATATATTTTATTCTGCATGCTTGCAGAATTAAATGTTTACGTCTGTGTTATTTAGATAGATTATGTAATCAATTCTGAAATTTCATGAACCACAAAAAAAGCAGAAAGTGAAATCAAAGTAAAGACTCAGACCTTTAGTAGATTGAGTGCAGGTTTTATTTAGACAATGGGCGCTTGCTAATTCATGTTTTTCATAGACTTCCAGGTCTCGTCATTACATACCACTCGAAAAGTGTTTTGGAAAAATTGTCAAAATATACAGTACAGGAGAGGAAGCATTCAGCTGCCTATAAATGACACTCCGTGTCATTATAGGGACTGAGAGCACATCTCTTCACTTTTGAAAAACTTAATATTACAAGAAAAAATAACAAAAATCAGACCTGCCTGAAGAAAATATCAACATAGCTGTGTTTCATGAACAGGAATATCTTGATATTTATATCTGTTGTATCAGCTTTGCAAGTCTGAATAAAATATTAGATGAATTGATTAAACTTTCCAATGTGAGAAAAACAAAGTGATTTTTATTTCTTGATGTGAACTATAGACATTTTAATTGGATTGTTCTATTTCCCATAATGCTGTTTTGTAATTTGCATGATTATAATTTGAGAGCTGTCTGAAACAAAGTAAATAATTAAAACTGAGAAGGCAGTGGTGTTTAACTTGCTAAACAATATCAAGGAATATGGAAACATTGTGTGGAAGGTTAGGTAAGCTTCAATGTGCCAGACGCATTACTTCATCTTTACGGTGATTCAAATAACTATCCATCCTGTCTCATTCACACTTCCTAGAGCATGTGCTGCTCATATATATCTAAATTTAGCTAATACAGAACAGATTATTTGCTTTAATTCCACCGAAAAGATTCTATGTTTGGTCAATATTCAGGGAGATGATGCTGAGGTGTGGCACGGTGGCGCAGTGGGTAGCGTTGCTGCCTCACAGTAAGGAGACCTGGGTTCGCTTCCTGGGTCCTCCATGCGTGGAGTTTGCATGTTTTCCCCGTGTCTGTGTGGATTTCCTCCCACAGTCCAAAGACATGCAGGTTAGGTGCATTGGCGAGTGATCCTAAATTGTCCCTGGTGTGTGCCCTGTGGTGGGCTGGTGCCCTGCCCGGGGTTTGTTTCCCGCCTTGCGCCCTGTGTTAGCTCCAGCAGACCCCTGTGACCCTGTAGGTAGGATATAGCGGGTTGGATAATGGATGGATGCTGAGGTGGTCTACTCCTACAAGTACTTGGGGGTCCACATTAATAACAGGTTGGACTGGTCTTGGAACACAGAAGATCTGTATATGAAAGGGCAGAGCAGGTTTTTTTTTTTTTTTTTTTCTTAGGCTCCTTTAATGTAGGAAATGACATTCTTCATATCTTCTACAACTCTGGGTTGGGCAGTGCAATTTTCTGCACATTCGTACTTTGAACCTCCCTTTTCGTTCAAAGTTGAAAAGTAACTTGGCCTTTTGAGGCATGCAATTAATTTGGACAACATTCTCACCATGACAAAATATTGTGCAGACAATTATAAAGCACTGGCTTAAGTCTTGAACTTCTTTGTTAGATAGATACAGTACTTTATTAATCCCAAGGGGAAATTCACATTTTCACAAATTCACATTCACATTGTTGTTAGTCTTCATGCTTCCATTGTTTTAATTGGTGTGTAAAGAAACAAAATATTACAATTGACAATTTAACATTTAATTACTACTTAATTTAATTACTATTGACTATTTGTAACACTTACTACAGTGCAAAGTCCATCCATCCATCATCCAATCCACTATATTCTAATTACAGGGTCACGGGGGTCTGCTGGAGCCAATCCCAGCCAACACAGGGCACAAGGCAGGAAACAAACCCCGGGCAGGGAGCCAGCCCACTGCAGGGGGCGCGCACACACACACACACTAGGGACAATTTCGGATTGCCAATGCACTTAGCCTGCATGGCTTTGGACTGTGGGAGGAAACCCATGCGGAGAAGCAAACCCCGGGAAGCAAACCCAGGTCTCCTAACTGCGAGGCAGCGGCGCTACCACTGCGCCGCCCGCAAAGGAGATATCTTGGTCCCAATTAAATTTGTTTTGTATTATATAATCCAGTCATCCACCAGTCACTCAGCATATGGAACCAATGCAGGATGCATTTCAAGGACCAGAAGCTTTTATCTGTTCCTCCTACACACGATAATCACCTTTTTCAGCCTTCTCAATAATAGTGTTGAATCTTTGGAAAATGTTCAGGATTAAGACACTTGGAGAACTGCATATAGATAGCATATTTGTGTCTTACGAACAATTATGCTTTACATTTAACTTTCCGGCAATACAATTTTTCAACTACTTCGTAACCAGAAATTTTGTTAAAAGAAACCTACCCAATTTTACTCACCTCAGTCATAATGAATCGGGGGCAAGATCAAACCTGCAAATGTAGCTTAAGGTTCACTGGGCTACATGTTTTGGGAGTGCGGTAAATTAACATAATTTTGGACAAAAATCTTTCAACAGCTATAGCTGCTTACTTCCAGAGGGGCTTAAAGTAGAGAAGAACAAATTGATTGTAATAGACTATACCACACTACTAGCACATGGACTTACCCTGCTTAACTGGAAGAATCCAACCCACCTTTTATACAATAGTGGGTAAGCAACATTCAATATTATTTGCATTTGGAAAAAATCTATCATTTAGAGGGTCTGTCCAAAACATGGCCAGACTTAAAAAACTTAAAATAAGCATTCATATAATGGGGTGGGTTTAAATTATACTCTGAAAACCAAAAATGTAACTGGCATTATTTTTTAGTACTTGCACAAAAAAAAAAAAAAAAAAAAAACTTTCTTCACTGTATAAATTGCTATTGAGAAAATATGTTACAGCATACACCCAACTAAAGTGCCAAAACATACATACACACACACACACACAATTGAATTAGAAATACTTTTTGGCAAAGTCAGTTTTGACATTTATATGGCATTTTTATTAAATTGTTAATGTACACGTATGATTTATTTGATGGACTGAAAAAATATTTTAAAAACAATTATAATAAATGTAACATTTGCAACAATTTGGGCACTGTTTCAATGCACTCCTTAGTCTGGTCAACAATTGTCATTAGGAATTATCAGGCTGATGACAGTTCCAGGTGCTAATAAATTCTTTGCCTCTTCAAACACTTCTCACTATGAAAGACCTTAACAACTTAACAACCTTGGGCTCTTCTAAGCAAGTGCAGGATGATCTGACAAAGTAACTGATGCTTACAACGCAGGAGAAAGTTATAAAAAGATATCAAGGCACTTCCAGATAGCAATTTTCTCTGTCCGAAATGCCAGTTAAGGGGAATTTTGGAGGTCAAGACAAGATATGGAAACCATGAAAACTGACAGCTTGTATACCATGCAGGTACGCAAAGCAAAACCATTGTATGACTGCAAGGTACTTGCAGGCATGTTAAGCCGAAGAAGGAGTGGTGGTGCATTGCTCTACTGTGTTGACTTACTTAAAAAGACACTAGGCAGGTAACATTGCCTTTGATCTCATCACAAAATGTGTCTTGCTAAATAACATTTGAAGAAAAGAGCAGTTTACCAACTGTTAAGTAAAAGGTGGACTTACTAAGCTTTAGGGCTGCGTAGCAGCTAGTGGCAGGAACCACTGGGTGAGCCCAGGGAGGAATGGATTCCACTAAATAACAGCAATCTTCAAGGAGAATGTCAGTAAGAAAACTGAAGCTGAAAAAGAGGCTACTATAGCAAGACAATAACCCAAAACACACTTCGAAATTAACAGTGCTATGAGGTACCTGAATGTGAAGGTTTTGGAAAGACAACTAGACTTGAAAAGCATTTGAAAATCTATAGGCAGATGTTAAATGGGATTTGCACTAAAAACATCTCAATAATCTCTATACAGCTGGAAGCAATCTGCAAGGAAAAATGAGGCCAGATTCCAAAAACAATTTGAAGATTCCTAACTACAAAAACATTTGGAAGCTGTGATTTTTGCCAAAGGGGCTATTACTAAATACTAGCTTAGTATAGTGACCAAACTTTTGCAAATGACACATTTACTTTTTTTTTTTTTGGTTCAAAGAAATCCATCCTGTACATTAACATTCTCATAAAAATGCCATTGTTTTAATTTGTTTGTTGTTTAGGTTGTATTTCCTTTTTTTTTGCAAACTTTCAACAAAATATGCAATTAGGCCAGGGTTGTCCAAATTTTAGAATGATTATATTATAGACATACATACACACACACAGTGAGATTATATATATATATATATATATATATATATATACACATACATATATATATTTATATTCAATAGTAGTAATACATTTATTACAAAATGTCTTTTAACCCAAGTCTTTAGTTTAAAAGGAATAAACGACTACAATAATAAAGCCTTTATTGAAAAAATCCAAGCCCCCCCCCCCCCCCCTTTACATTTTATAAACGTGGTTTCCATTTCCCTTACACAACTTTACCTGTCCATTATTTATGCAAGGATTTTGTCTAAAAGTTGAACTAAACTTTACCAAGAGAAGCTCAGTTGCATTATGATGCTTTAATTTAAATGGTACAAGCTTGCAGTGTTCAATATGTCATGTAAAACCGTAACATTGAAAAAATATGCTTTACAAAAGTTAAAAATTTCAGTCCAAAATGGAAGCACCTAATACACATCACTTACTGAACAAATTTTTATGGTGTTCATAGCAGCCTATCAGAGGACCTCAGTTTATTGTGAAACCAAAAGATAACCATTGAACATGTCAAAAAAATCATGCCACTGTTGAATCTAAAATGAATCTTCTAATTGTTTGAGATTTCAACAAATGTATAGTTAAAAAAGACAAGACATATCAGTGGTAGAAAATAGATATACTTGCACAGAACAGGTATAACTTCAAATATTACTGTCCAAATCAAATGCAAAGTTTTACCTTCGGAAGAAAAAAAAAAACAGTAAAAATAATGGTTTATAAATAAATGCTCAATAAATACCTCGCTTTCCTGAAAATGGAATTTATTCTAAGCAAATATTTTTATTTTTGTACACAAAACAAAATTTCACATGAATCTTCCAAGGTACACATTACACACCCCTCTGCTTTTTTCAATTAATCTTTGCAGTTTTTATTGATTCAAATATGTACACTTTTACAACAAGCTGTTATGCAACAAGACAACCCATTAGGTAATATCTTACATTTATTTATTTTCCAAATTAAATGAATTTGCAGGAAAACGTAAAACAATATATTTATGGCAAATGGAAAATCCTGTTTTGAAGGGTCTGTAATATTTAGATGATATTACTTCCGGTGCATTTTCCTTGGCCCATCTTTGTCAGTCTGTTTGCATGTGAGTGAGTAGGTTCAGTCCTCTGTAGATTCCAACACAGATTCACTCAGTGCCAAATCCCAATAATGTTCAGTGCCATGTTTTTTAAAGTGTTCCCTTGCCATGTTTTCTGTTGGACACTGTTTAAATTTGATATCTCCGAAACTTCTTTCTTTTGCTGTTCCCTTTAATAAAAAATAAGGTTAATATGAGAGCATGACAGTATATTTAACACCTGCAAAAATCATGTTTTAGTTCTATGATAAAGCACCAAACTAAGATTTTTATAAATGTAGCTTAAGATTTGATCTTTCATGGATCTTAGATTTCAGAAAGTGTAGAACACAGAGGAAATTCTCACAACTTTAATTAAATCTGAACTACTTTAATCAATACAAGGGATTTGGGATTTCAAATGAGAGAGGCATTCCCAGCCAAAACATCATCAAACCAGAAAACCAGGGTTTTGGAGAGGATATAAGAGCTGTCTTATGTTTTCTGGATTTCTTAATTTAAAACACACTAGATGCATTATTATACAGGCAGCTAAAAACGAAAACATTTTTGGATGCGTATAATGAACTTCATAGATTTCTTATCAGAGGAGCAAGACTCTCAATATGCAATTCCAGTCTCAGAGGCTTAGCCTGCAGTCATTTCCAAAATGCACACAATAGAATGAATACTATTAAAATAACAGTATTGGATAGGTGGGAACATAAAGGGGAAGTTGGGTGCTATGGGATGGATTCTTTACTGTTGTCTTTAATTATCGTAGTTTTGCTAGTGAATTAAAGGAGTGGATGGCTGAGAATTACCCATCTTTAAACACCAATAAAACAGAAGTTAATTATTGGAGGGAATAATGCTGATCGCAACAGTATTTTGTCATCATTTAACTTGGCTGGAATCGCCATTAATTTTACTGAATCAGCCCACAATCTAGGAGTTATTTTTGACTCTAGGATGTCATTAAAAGCGCACATTACAAAGTTGTCTAAATCATGTTTCTTCCATCTTAAAAATACCGGGAAATTAAGGCGTTTTCTAAAGCAGGATTCTGAGAAATTAATTCATGCATTTAATTCTAATAGGATTGACTACTGCAATGCGGTGTTCACTGGATGTTCAAACTGTTCTTTATACAGATTCCAGTTAATCCAAAATGCTGCTGCAAGAATAATAACAAGAACAAGAAAATATGAACACAACTCCAGTTCTTAAATCCTTACACTGGACTTGCAAAGCAGAATGCACAGTAAGATCTCAAGATGCCGGTCTGCTTATGATTCCAAGGATTAATAAAACAGTGGGAGGTCGAGCTTTTAGTTATAGGGCCCCTAAACTGTGGAATGGTCTGCCTGCTACTATAAGAGATGCTCCTTCAGTCTCAGATTTCAAATCCCAGCTGAAGACTCACTACTTCAGTTTTTCATATCCTGACTAGAACTGTTGATTAACTTTACAGACTGCATCTCTGTTGTTAGTCATTAGCACTAAAACATAAGTAATATGATAATTATAATTTGTTACTAACCCTCACCTGTTCTGTTTCTCTTCTCAGTACTCAAATGTGGCACTTGGTGCCATGGCCCACCTGCCAAGTTGTTTTGCCTGCCTAAGGTAAAGTCATCCCTGATGGAGGATAGCAGGAATCATCGGGTAGAGGGGTTCTTTCATTGGACTGGCTGGCCCACCACTGACTCAGCTGTAGAATGGCCAATAGGGGGAGGCAGATTGATGGCCATGGACTCCAGGACTCTGAACAAATCCAAATCGTATTATGTGATACCATCTACTGTTGAATTCTGCTCTGTATTTGTAATATTTCTATTGCACTATTATATTGTATTGAGGATTACTTGTATTCTGTTCTGTGTAGTGTATTGTATTACCCCAACCCCTTTTTATATAAACACCCACTGCACGTCCAACCTACCTGGAAAGGGGTCTCTCTTTGAACTGCCTTTCCCAAGGTTTCTTCCATTTTTTTTTTCCCTACAAGGGTTTTCTGGGAGTTTTTCCTTGTCGTCTTAGAGAGTCAAGGCTGGGGAGCTGTCAAAAGGCAGGGCCAGTTAAAGCCCATTGCAGCACTTCTTGTGTGATTTTGGGCTATATAAAAATAAATTGTATTGTATTGTATTGTATTGAATGTTCTAATATATTGTACTACATATTTTTCACTTCACTAATTAAAAACGTATTTACAAAAAAAAATAAATAAATAATAAAATAAGTTGGCTTCACTGTGTAATTGCAATTTAATTCCAGAAACAGGAATTATAATTTTGGAAATTTTAAATTCTGTCTTTTACCCATCCATAAAATGTTTACATTTTATTAATAGAAAATTCAATGGGGAACCTGCGTAACTGTATTACGAACACAATGCTACAGAAGCCACTAAAATGTTCACTTTGTTTTGCAAAATATTCTAAGCACAGAAAAAAAAAATAGTATTGTTTACTTATCAGATTCAGAACTATATATGAAATAATTTTAATAAATAATAGCATTCTGTAATACAGTGGAACCTCTAGATACGAGTTTAATTCGTTCCAGCACTGAGCTTGTATAGCGAATTTCTCGTATCTAGAACAAACTTCCCCATTGAAAATAATGGAAATCCAGTTAATCCGTTCCGCACCCCAAATATATTAACATAAAAATCAATTTTCCTAACAAATAACACTGATAAATTACATATACTGTAGTCTACCTTTAATAAATAACACTGGTAAATATAAATGATTATTAAAAGAATCAAAACAGGTGTCCAAAGTGCAGTAGAGCATTCAATAAATCTTTAAATAAATAATCCTTAAAACAGTTGTGAAGTGGAGGTTTAAAATACACAAGAATAACCATCCTTTAACACAAGGTTAAAACGTCAAAAGGATGCAGTCTTTAAAAAACAGATGACAATCCCCGGTGCTGCTTCTCTGTTAGCGTCTCACCTGCGGGCTCTGCAACAGGCGAGACACTCTTAATGCAGCTGACCTTCTCTACACTGTCCTGCTTCAGCTGTTTGGCTTGCCTGTTCAGCTCACTGTTCAGCTACACGCGAGCCTGCACTCGCTCGCTCTCCCACACCGACTTCCTGCCTGCGCGCGCGTGTCTCTCTCTCTTTTCTTTTACTTCTTCTCCCCCTTAACCGGCTCGCGCTTCCCTATATATGCGGGGAGGACATGGCAGCTGCAGCCCATCAGCCACAGGAACAATCATGGATGTGGGCAGTTTCCCACCTGTGCACTTAAGTGAGAAACGCAGACACCGCAGATCGCGGCTCGCAACTGCTACCACGCCCCCTCGCTAAGCCGCGAGCTATACCCACAGCCTGGCTCGTGGCTCGTTACGCGAGCCAATGCTCGCATTTAGATCTGAATTTTTCGCTCATACTTTCCTCGTATTTTGAATTTCTCGTATACAGAGGTGATCGTATCTCGAGGTTCCACTGTATAGCCAAAAACAAGGAAATGTATGCTGCTTTCAAGAGCTATCATAATGCTTTGGTCAGTGTAACCCTCTTGTCACCATGTGTTACACATTAAAACATACTGTAATCGGTGTATATTTACAGGTTGGTTATGTTAGGTATCACATGTGCAGGTTACTTCTTGAGACACATACACACTACTTATGTTACTAGTCTTCTGAAAATCTGCATGGGTAGATTGTACACTGTTAAGATGCACATGCTTCCCACGTATTAAATGAAAGTTAAACTTGTAAAAACTAAACATTTTGCAGGATTCACACTAATGCTGAAGTGATACTATAATTTTGCCTTTGGTATCAATAACAGCTTTTGGACCTCACTACCAAAATTGTTCAGAAGCAAGTAAAGATTAACTAGTAAAAACTGCTTTACTCTACCCACCTGGTGCACCACACACGGCTTCCCTCTTGAGAACTATACAGTGTATCCGGAAAGTATTCACATCGCATCACTTTTTCCACATTTTGTTATGTTACAGCCTTATTCCAAAATGGATTAAATTCATTTTTTTTCCTCAGAATTCTACACACAACACCCCATAATGACAATGTGAAAAAAGTTTACTTGAGGTTTTTGCAAATTTATTAAAAATAAAAAAACTGAGAAATCACATGTACATAAGTATTCATAGCCTTTGCTCAATACTTTGTCGATGCACCTTTGGCAGCAATTACAGCCTCAAGTCTTTTTGAATATGATGCCACAAGCTTGGCACACCTATCCTTGGCCGGTTTCGCCCATTCCTCTTTGCAGCACTTCTCAAGCTCTATCAGGTTGGATGGGAAGCGTCGGTGCACAGCCATTTTAAGATCTCTCCAGAGATGTTCAACTGGATTCAAGTCTGGGCACTGGCTGGGCCACTCAAGGACATTCAGAGTTTTACTGCCTTTTACTAAGGAGTGGCTTCCGTCTGGCCACTCTACCATACAGGCCTGATTGGTGGATTGCTGCAGAGATGGTTGCCTTTCTGGAAGGTTCTCCTCTCTCCACAGAGGACTTCTGGAGCTCTGACAGAGTGACCATTGGGTTCTTGGTCACCTCCCTGACTAAGGCCCTTCTCCCCCAATCGCTCAGTGTAGATAGCCGGCCAGCTCTAGGAAAAGGTGGTGGTTTCAAACTTCTTCCACTTACGGATGATGGAGGCCACTGTGCTCATTGGGACCTTCAAAGCAGCAGAAATTTTTCTGTAACCTTCCCCAGATTTGTGCCTCGAGACAATCCTGTCTCAGAGGTCTACAGACAATTCCTTTGTCTTCATGCCTGGTTTGTGCTCTGACATGAACTGTCAACTGTGGGACCTTATATAGACAGGTGTGTGCCTTTCCAAATCATGTCCAATCAACTGAATTTACCACAGGTGGACTCCAATTAAGCTGCAGAAACATCTCAAGGATGATCTGGGGAAACAGGATGCACCTGAGCTCAATTTTGAGCTTCATTGCAAAGGCTGTGAATACTTATGTACATGTGATTTCTCAGTTTTTTTATTTTTAATAAATTTGCAAAAACCTCATGTAAACTTTTTTCACGTTGTCATTATGAGGTGTTGTGTGTAGATTTCTGTGGAAAAATGAATTGAATCCATTTTGGAATAAGGCTGTAACATAACAAAATGTGGAAAAAGTGATGCGCTGTGAATACTTTCCGGATGCACTGTATGTGCATTTAACCAATGTTGTCACCCATGAAGTCTTAATCATATCAAAGCAATAAGTAGACTATTGTAAAGTCTCCAGAATGTGTTTTTGGGAGAAGGGGTTTAGTGAAAAGCTTACATTTACGCCTGGTACTGTAAACCCTGAAATGCTGGTACTGTACAATTTAAAATTTTGGGGTTATCTTTGCTTTTCTGGTACCATTATGCTGTGGATCCCTAAACCACACATATGTAGAGCCAACGTGGAATCTCTAATTAACCTAACCTGAATTTCACTGGTGATGTTGAAGAAAAAATGGATTATGTGGTGAAAAACAGACATGTAGACAGCGTGCAGATTTTAGATGAATAATGACCAGGTGGAAGATTTGAGATGGCATCGCACTGCACTTGCTTCTGCATCATTCAAGCATATGTCATATGGGCTTTACTCAAATTGTACTTGTCACAAAAGTAAAACAGTTTTTATATTAAAAAAAAAAAAAAAAAAAACCCAACAATGACTGATATGAATGTAGAGTTTGCAGATTCATTTTCAGGAATTAAGTAGCCTGTCTAATTGTGCATTATGTGAATCCTTTACAACATTGCCTGTCGTAAGATTGGAAAGATTTTCCTTGTGATTCAGAACATTAATGAATGACTGGCTAATGTGGTCATTTTTAAATACTAACTAAATACATTTTATACTGGAATGATGCATACCTTGTGGCCAGGGTAGCAGGAATAGAAATTGAATTTAAGCAACCCTGAACTGCATACACTGGTCAAAAAATGCATCATTGGATAGGCAACTATAGCAATGCCCGTAACAATCCAAGGAAAAAAACAAAGCCATTTGCTAAACTCAACTGATGGTTAATTAGTCACAACATTACGCACTCAAAACATGGTCAAATTGTATATTTTTGTTTACAATTCTATAATGCCATTAAAGAGGGAATGATTAAAACTCTTTCTTGCCTTGAAAGCAGAGCCGGATTCTTCCTCTTTATTAAGTTAAACCATATAGGATTTTTAAATAACAGGAACCTACAATCTGGTGCCCAAACTCAACCTGTGGAAGTGTGTCTTGACTTATAAATGCAACAGAGGCAGCTTTTCTCCCTCTCTATCTTCATATAATTGCAGGCTCTGACTTTTTTTTTTTTTGGCTGCGCTATATACCATCCAGCAATTTCCCTCATTCTACAGGCCGAGAACCATTGGTACAAGTTAAATTAAGTTATATTTAAGCTATATAATGTACTTGAGAAGCATCATCTATAAATACTACGTATAGTTTTTACCTCTATGTAAAAAAATACATAGAATTGACAGAGAAAGTCCAGAGCAGCGTGACTGGGCTGATACCAGTAAGTGGTATGAGTTATGAGAGAAGATTGAAGGAGTTGATCCTTTTCAGTTTAAGCATTGGAGATTAAAAAGTGATGTGGATACAAGGGTTCAGAATTATGATTTTATGGTGTATCCAAGCAGTTATTTTAAAATGAGTTATTCAACAAGAATACAGGGACATAGAAGGCAAATTACGAAATGTAAATCTGCAAAAGTCTGCATGTAAAACCATGTCCTTTGCTCAAGGTGGATGCAGAACATTTAAACAGAGTAAAGAAATAATGTTGATCTGTTAACATTTAGTCTAAGTTCAGTAGAGAATAAAAGAGCTTCATCCCACCTCCCAAACTAGAGAACACTTGTTATTTTTCTTCACTATTTCTTCATCAGAGGCTTCGCCATCTATATAAAAAAGAAACATAAAAACATCAAATTTGTTAAAATATGTACGAGTCAAAATCACTTGCAAGACACTACATTTAACAGTCTTTGCTAGGAACTGAAATACTAGGGTGTTGTACCGTGTTAGCCATTATGAATGTAGAGAAAAGCCAAGCAAAATGACACCTTTTACTGGCTAACTAAAAAGGTTATAATATGCAAGCTTTCAAGGCAACTCAAGTCCCTTCTTCAGCCAAGATGTAAACTAGGAACTGAAAGAAACAGATTAGGAGATGTTCCTTATCTGCAAGTAAACAAGTAGAGTCTTTAATATAAAACTGAACGTCTTCAGTTACAACTTTAACAAAAAAAACAACAAAACAAAAGGTGCACTTCTCCACCCTAGTGACTGATTCTTTGTGTTCACATTCTACAATTCATTCCTCTGCAATTTTTACTATTATGATAAATTATATTTGACTATTAGTTATAAGGAAATAACATTCCATTAAACCATCTAAAGTAAACAAAAATGTTTCGTATTCTAATCAACCTAAATGCGTACCTCATTATGTGAACCTATTTATGGCAAAATTGGAGGAGTATTTATGTCAATGTACGTCTTAAAACCAATGTACAGTGGAACCTCTAGATACGAGTTTAATTCGTTCCAGCACTGAGCTTGTATAGCGAATTTCTCGTATCTAGAACAAACTTCCCCATTGAAAATAATGGAAATCCAGTTAATCCGTTCCGCACCCCAAATATATTAACATAAAAATCAATTGTCCTAACAAATAACACTGATAAATTATATATACTGTAGTCTACCTTTAATAAATAACACTGGTAAATAATATAACTGATTATTAAAAGAATCAAAACAGGTGTCCAAAGTGCAGTAGAGCATTCAATAAATCTTTAAATAAATAATCCTTAAAACAGTTGTGAAGTGGAGGTTTAAAATACACAAGAATAACAATCCTTTAACACGAGGTTAAAACGTCAAAAGGATGCAGTCTTTAAAAAACAGATGACAATCCCCGGTGCTTCTTCTCTGTTAGCGTCTCACTCACGGGATCTGCAACAGGCGAGACACTCTTAATGCAGCTGACCTTCTCTACACCGTCGTGCTTCTTCTCCGTTAGCGTCTCACTCGCGGGATCTGCAACAGGTGACACACTGTTAATGCAGCTGACCTTCTCTACACCGTCCTGCTTCAGCTGTTTGGCTCGCCTGTTCAGCTCACTGTTCAGCTACACGCGAGCCTGCACTCGCTTGCTCTCCCGCACCGACCGACCGCGTGCATGCGTTCTCTCTCTCTCTCTCTTCTTTTACTTCTTCTCCCCCTTAACCGGCTCGCGCTTCTCTATATATGCGGGGAGGACATGGCAGCTGCAGCCCATCAGCCACAGGAGCAATCATGGATGTGGGCAGTCAGTTTCCCACCTGTGAACTTAAGTGAGAAACGCAGACACCGCAGATCGCGGCTCGCAACTGCTACCACGCCCCCTCGCTAAGCCGCGAGCTATACCCACAGCCTGGCTCGTGGCTCGTTACGCGAGCCAATGCTCGCATTTAGATCTGAATTTTTCGCTCATACTTTCCTGGTATTTTGAATTTCTCGTATACAGAGGTGATCGTATCTCGAGGTTCCACTGTATTTCCGTTACATAGATGACATCTCCATAATCTGGACTGCCAGTGAGAAGTACCTCCTCCATTTTCATAACCAATATAACTCTTTCCACCCCAACATAAACCTAAAGCTTGAGGACTCAAAAACAGACACCGCCGTTCAACTGAAAGATAACACTCTTGTAACTTCTATTTTTCACAAATCAACAGGCAGACGGATGGACCTACCTCAGAAGTGATAGCTTCCACTCCAAGCATAAAAGATGCTTAATCATTTTCAGCCAAGCAATATGTTACAACCGTATTTGCTTGATTCCGACAGACCAGAACAAACAACTGCAGGAGCTTAGACAAGATTTCATCAGACAAGTTTATATTCTTAAACAGCAGACACTCAAATAAGAAGAGCTACTGCCATACCCAGAGACAACCTTCTGGAATCTAAAAACAAAGACAACAAGAAAAGCAACCCTCTTCTTGTCACCTATAACACACATCTTGAAGCACTTCGACAAATTATAAAAGAATTTCAGCCGATACTAAATAATGATGAAACGCTGAGAGATGTATTTCCAGAACCTCCCCTCCTGGGCACACAGACAACCACCAAACCTGCAGCAATTAATTGTCCAAAGCTCCCTGGATGAACCAACAGATAATAGTACATCTCCCAGCCTAAAGAAAAGATGTAAAATGTGTGCTTATATTTATGATACAACTAGAACATCGCATAAAGGGATCATTTTCCTGCAGGTCATCTAATTTGATCTACCTAATTTCTGTATAAAATGTCTCGATACTGCTCACTACGTGGGGAAAAACTGAACAAACACTCCGCCAAAGAATTAATTTGCACTGGTTCCATATGGTAATAGGGATGTTCCTGTAGGAGATCACGTCAACAACTATGGACACTTTGAGAAGGACTTTAAAGTCACAGTGCTTCGAGCAATTTTCCAACACAGCAAGAGAGATAAGAATGGGAAGTTAAACTCCTGCTAAAATTTAACACTTTACAACTTGGTTTAAATAAAGACAAGAGTTTTATAACCAGATATGAGGATTGTTTCCATCTCTCTGACTGGCCAGACAACCTGATTACAGATCCACATTGTATGGAAAAACTCATCAAAAACTTCAAAAGGCTTTGTTGGACAGTTATCTTATCAAAAGATTTTGACTATACATTGTTCTCCTCTCTTGCTACATAAATATTTACCTGGAGAGGTCTATTAATTTTTGACATCTAAGATGTCTCACTTAAAGCTTTTCCAATGCTGTATCTGGCCTAGTGTCTATATAAACACAGGGAATTCCAGTCTCTGTATTATATCTTGCCTGAAGAAGGGGCCCGAGTTGCCTCAAAAGCTAGCATATTGTTTTTAGTTAGCTAATAAAAGTGGTCATTGTGATTGACTTTTCATTACATTCATAAAGGCTAACACAATACAACACCCTAGTACTACTAAGAAACCTAAATAAATAGTTTTACCTCCTGGTAAATACGTAAAAAAAAACATAACACCACATAACACCAAAATGCTTTGAAAAAAAAGAAGTATCTTGCTTCCTGACAATACATTTTTTAAAATGGGTGCACGGTTCCAATACATAATGTATACTCACCTGTACACCTGCTTATCCATGCAATTATCTATTCAGTTAAACATGTGATATTAATGCAATGCACAAAAATCATGCTTTGCATAATTTTGACACTGCTAATCCACTGGAATGTTCATGTATAACATTCTATAAAGTATACTCAGAGCGGTGTGTGGATAGAAACACCTTGATGAGAGAGGTTAGAGGAGAAGGGCTGGAGTGGTTTGAGCTGAATGAAATCCTATAGTAACTCAAATAACTACTTTGTACAACTATGGCGAGCAAAAAATCATCTCAGAACCTTTACGTAGATGGGCTACAACAGCAGTTGGGGTTCACTCCTGTCAGCCAAGAACGGTAAGCTGAGGCTGACAAGTGGGCACAGGCACACCAAAAGAAAGCTAAAGACAGGAAAAATGTAGTCTGGTCTGTTGAATCACAATTTCTACTGAAGCGCATACATGACAGGGTCAGAATTTGGTGGTAAAAGAACATACAATAGAAAACTAATATCTTTATTTGCCTGATCACCCAATTCTGCACAATACAGTCAGCATAGCACACTAGTGTTATATTTTCTTTAAATATTCCTATATTTCACATTGCATAGCAAAATTCAAAAATTGTATGGAATAACTAAAAGACATAAATTGGTACATGAGGAAGAACAACTCTGCAATGTTAAATTGTTATGCACAGCAGGTCCAGTAACAAATCTGATGTAATAAAAATGGGAAACCCTTAGAAGACCTGGATAGACTAAAAACATCAAAAATGAAAAATAAAAAAAGTGGTGCCAATGTTTACACAATAGGTTCCTCCTAATAATAACTGGGAGTAGAACACCCAACCCCAATACCCCTAATTCCCATTCCCTCCACCAGGTTATGTTTATCTGTCCTCTATTTTCAGTTAATGTACTGACAGCTCCTTTGGATTCACAGAGCTTTTTTTGTATCACTTAAACAACTTATATCCTTCAAAAAGTTCCTCAGTACTTGGGAAGCTCTTCTGTCTTACATTTACATTAATTTGCTTAACAGATCTTTTATCCAAAACAATTTACTAAAGAGGTCCAAAATTTGAGTACACATCAGTCTGGAGACATTGAAACAAGTGTTATATAATGAGGTTACACTATTGATCATCACAAATGAAGACTTCTAAACCAAAGAGTAACACTTGACAAATTTCTTTAATCTTAGCTATTAACAACATAGCATGAAAACTATTACTAATTAGAAAGATATTCACTCAATGAGAGAGTTTTCGAACGTTTCTTAAAGCAAGGGAGTCACCAGCTTCGATGGACGAGGACAGCTTTTCCCCATAGCTAGGAGCCAAATGTGAAGACAGTCTGGATTGAGATTTGATGCCACGCAAAGGTGGTAAAACTAGATGTCTTCACTAGCAGAGATGACTGTGCAAGAAAGGGCATATGAGTGCCTCTATAAACGAGCATGTATCCATTGACTACTCTGTAAGCAAGAATCAAAGATAGGAACTTAATGTGTACTACTTACAGGAAGCCAGTTGTGTGGCATGATACGTCCCATGTAGGCAGGTTGAACAAAAGATATTCCATTGGATTTCAAATCATCGGCAGTGACTTGGTAGCACACACAGGTATTCTTGCAACAAAGGAGATGTAATAGTCTAGACATGTCAGGACTTTTGTCTCAACTAGAAGTTTTACTGCATATTCTGTCATTCTTGTAGGTGGCTATACAGACCAAATCAGTATGAACGAAAGACAGTTTAAACCTGAACAGTGAAGGTGAGACGGTATCATCACCCCAAGGCTGCATATTTACTTGGCTTTACAGACACAGAGTGTTGAATAGATGGTCTGCCTCGAATAACAATGAGCTCTATCTTTGCCAAGTTGAGATATCAATGAGACAAGCGGAGATTCCACTGGAGACAGTGACATCCTCTGGAGGAATCAACAGCCACAGCTAAACATCACTGGTATAACACTGATACGAGAATACAAAGGACTGGATGACAGGGCCTAGTGATATATTATATAAGGAGAAGAATAGAGCACCCAGTAGCAAGATCTTTGGGGCAGTGCAGTGCTTTCCCGATTCAAATTAAACATCTTTCCTCTACAGCACACATTGTAGGATCTCCCTGAGTGACAGGATTCAAATCATCTTAAAGCAGTCCCAGTGATGCCTAGGTCAGATATTACAGCAAGGAGAATATTTGCTTTTAATGCAATGACCAATTAGGCACTCAAACAAAGACACTTAAACTCATCATTAATAACATCCATTCATCCATTATCCAACTCGCTGAATCCGAACACAGGGTCACGGGGGTCTGCTGGAGCCAATCCCAGCCAACACAGGGCACAAGGCAGGAACCAATCCCGGGCAGGGTGCCAACCCACCGCAGGACACACACAAACACACCCACACACCAAGCACACACTAGGGCCAATTTAGAATCGCCAATCCACCTAACCTGCATGTCTTTGGACTGTGGGAGGAAACCGGAGTGCCTGGAGGAAAACCACGCAGACACGGGGAGAACATGCAAACTCCACGCAGGGAGGACCCGGGAAGCGAACCCAGGTCCCCAGGTCTCCCAACTGTGAGGCAGCAGCGCTTCATTAATAACAGATAAAAACAAAGTGATTTCCAATTATGTTAAATGCTGTTTTGACCTTATTTTCCCCGATAAAATGGTAATGATTATAGCCCATATCAAATATGGTCTATTTAAGGCTACAAAAGGTGGTAAACTAAGCAAAATTGTGGCAACAGTCTTTCAAAACCCAGTATATATCACACCTTTTAAAACAGACTTTTTTCTGGTTAATCCTTCAAATTTTAACCGATGTAAAATAGACTTTAAAGGGTATGTAAGCCTAAAAAATTGACTAGTGTCAATGTAACAAAAGCATAAAAGAATCTATTTGCTGTTGCAAACACTGGAAAAAACAGACTCACCATCATTCTTTGAGTTTGAAGTCTGTTCATCCCATTTAATTCTGTGAAGCATTAATCTCTTAAACTTTTTTTGAGCTTTTGGACCTAGAAGAAATGATGAATTTGGTAAAACATTTAAGTGGTTAACAGTGAAAAACACTTTGCAACATTGAAGTTTAAACCAAGAGGACCATTTTCTAAACACAGAAAATTAAACAACTAACACTAAAAAACTATGTTTCCCATTGTATCACTGTTTAAGAGAGGGTTCCGGAGGAGCGAACACGTCTCCTTGGGGTGCGTTCAGCGCCCCTCTTCACAACGTGAGTGGCAGACTGACAGGGGGTTGGGCACCAAAGGCGCTGGGGGGCTTGCCCCCTAGTAAAAATATAACAATATCATTTAAAGACAGTTACACTGTAATCAAATAAATGATGTAACCAAAGCCTTAAATGAATCTAAAAATTCTTACCTCCTTCAACCACAACTACATTGACATCCTTGTGCAAAACAACGGTTCCAGTTAGATACAGTTGCCCTGCATTGGCTTCCACCTTGAACTTCTTTGCAGGGTTAGTTAGATTTCTTATCCTGTAAAGTTTAAAAAAAAAACCACATAAATAAAATAAAGCTAGCAAGTGTCTCTAAATAAACTTTTATTTTAATGCAATCCATCTATTTTTAACATAACAGAGATATAACTTCAGTTCAGAAATAACCAGGGAAATAAGGGTACCAAATTTGTTGGTACCCTTACAGTGCCTCCTGAAAAATGATTAAGTGAAAAGCAATTGTCCCATGTCTCCAATCGTGCAATCAGTCACTCAGCTGTTTGGTGTCATTGTGTGTCCCACACTGGACATGGACTAGAGAAAGCAAAGGAGATAGTTGTTGGAGGAGATCAGAAAGAAAATTATAGGCAAGCATGTTAAAGGCAAAGGTTATAAGACCATCTCCAAGCAAATTGATGTTTCTATGTCAACAGTTGCAATTATTAAGAAATTTAAGGTTAATGAGACTGTAGCCAACCTCCCTGGACGCAGCCGCAAGAGGAAAATGAATCCCAGAATGGACAGAAAGATAGTGAGAATAGTAGACAAAAAGCTAAAGACAGCTTCCAAAGAGATACAAGCTGAACTCCAAGGTCAAGGTCCATTAATGTCTGATCGCACCATCTGTTTCTTTTTGAGTGACACTGGGTTCAATAGAGAAAAACCCCAAGAGGACTCCATGTTGAAAGAAGAACATAAAAAAGCCAGATTGGAATTGGCTAGATGAGGCAAAACTGCAGCTTTTTGGCAAGTCATGTCAGTTCTATGTCCACAGATGAAAACATGAGGGGGGTGAAGGAACACCATCCCTACAGAGGAGGGTTGGTTATGTTTTGGGGCTGCTTTGAAATCAACACATTCTGAAGCAAAACATAATGCCCAGTACCAGAAAGCTCTGTCTCGGTCACAGCTCATGGATCCTCCATTGATTCACAACTAAAATAACTCAAGAATGGCTAAGAACAAAATGCTGGATTATTGTGAAGTAGCCTTGAAAGAGTTCTGATTTGAATCATATGGAACATCTATAAAACAAGCTAAAACATGCAGTCTGGAAAAGGCACCCTTCAAACCTAACAAACCTGGAGAAGTGCAGAAGTCTCAGTGACAGCTAAAGGAATTTCTTGCTTGCAGTGATTGCCTCTAAAGGTTGTGCAACAAAATATTAGTTTAAGGCTCCCATAATTTTTGTCCATGCCATTTTCATTTGTGCTCTAATTTGACATATTCTATTGATTCAAAGCTCTAAAGCAAAGTCTGATTTTTGTTAAATGTGGAATAATTAATAATGGGTACTTCTTTAAGTTTTATGTTATTTCAGAGACAATTGAGGGTTTTTTTTTTCATGGAAGGGTACCAATAAAAAACAGTTCATATCTATAAAAAGTACTTTTGATTCATTTATTGAATTCAGAAAACATTTTTATATACAGTTTTTATTTTGGAGATCATTATCCATCATGTAGTATGTGTATATTGTAACTATAAATGTAAATGGATAGAAAATTTCTTAAAAATAATACCAAGAGACTTCCAATGTAGGGCTAGTTGTATCAGAAGCTAAAAAAGAAAAGTTCACAGGGTTTCATAATACATCTAGTGAAGTATTTCTCTGCAGCCTGCTCCCACCAGTTCAATTTTACAGTATATGCAGTTAAGAGGCCTTGTACTTAAGTTTGGTCTTTTATGTATAAACCTCACTCTCTCTCACTGAGATTTTTGTTGAACCTGTTTGTGGAAACATACAATATATGGGTTTCATGCCACTTGTAGTAAACTGGCAATCAGTCTAAGAGCTGTAGTGATTCCCAGAAGAGATGTTCAGGCCAAGAATGTGTGAATGGTGGTGCAAATGTCTACACAGGACTAACGCAGACCATGTTGTGGACATCTAGAGTACATGCTCACATTGATGACATGAGGTTCAATTCTACTCGGAAGAGAAGGAAATTAATTCATAGTCATACCTTCAGGAGTCTTCCTGGTGCTTCATGTTTTCAGAGGACTTCTTAAATACTGGCAACGCATGTTTCATTTCAGAGGTAATGAGTGTTTTCACCCTTTACCTTTGTATGTGCCCCAGAGGATGGATGGGCATCCCACCCAGGATGGAAAATCCTTACCCAGCCAGGATGCCATAATAGCAGAATGGAATAAGTGGGAGAAATACCTGGCCGGGACACCTTACTATTCCTGTCCTGAATGGGATGCCCAAAGACTGCAGAAACCAGCATGGGAACAGTTCATCCCCCACCTTTCTAGGTGGCAGTGTCCCTCATGTTGAGTCCCAGTCTGGACACCAGGAAGTGCTTCCACCGGCCACATCACATCAATGGAAGTGCTCCCGGGTTAACTTTAAAAGGAGCCCACTGAAGTCAGACTTGGGAAGAAATGAGCAAGACTCAGTGGAGAAAGAATTGTTGGTTTACTGTGCTTTTGTGTGGCTTATACCGGAGAGGTGATTGTGAAAAAATGCTTTGATGGAATAAAAATCCTTTATTTTATTCACTTAACTAGCAAGCCCCCGATTCTCGAAAGAATCGCAAATCCAAGAATGGCAATCACTTTCTGTTCCCTCTGATACTTGGAGGGATGAAATATGGAGGGTGGGTGTGTCCTGGGACAGTTCATTTAATTAAATAAACATATTTGTACTAAAGTGGTTTCTTTATGGAGCTGCGACTCAGTTGTAGGCGCTTTCGTTTATTGTTTTCAGCCATGCAGTCACGTGTTTGTTTTTCTATGGCTGTGTCGTCAGCGAGAAGTCGTTTGCTGACAGCGGCGGATTCGCATGCTGAAGTGGCCATGGCGGTGGATCCGGGCATGGAGGGCTACATTACTAAACGAACGTGGTATATGCGGTGGTGTGGGCGGTCGCGCTCGGGCGGCTGTACACCCTGTGGGTCATCGTGCGTGTGCCAATTAACCATTATTTAAAATCTATATGGGTCTTCAAAGCGATCACATTGGTAGGCGAGCAATTCGCGACATCCGGTTTACAACGTTCTCGTCTCTGTGTTTTGTGTGGCTGTGTCGGTAGCTATGGGCGGGCTCGTTGCAGTGCAGCCCTGCGCGTGCGCCTCGATGCGCCCTGCGCCCATCAGGTTTACAACTCTCGGTTCGTAATATGGAAGTCTGATGAGTTACTGTGTCTGAGGTTTGGGGCTCTCTAGTGCCCCCGTGTGGTCACAACTTATTAGATTTTACCCAAGAGACAAGAATGGTAGCAACAAACTGTCAGCTGCTCCTGGCATCAGACCCCATCTACCCAACACCATTGACCAATCTCCTTAGGAAAGGGCTAGAAAGAGTAGGTTAAATATTGTCTACTAAAATTCTTAATTTAACTTTTGTAACATTTGACTTAGCACTTGAAACTCACAGCAAAAGCAGCTCCTTACGATTAACTATGTAAAACAGAAGGACTCTTCTAGGAGCTAATATTAGGAAGGAAAAGAAACAAATGCGGGATTGCAATTATTACAACAGAACCGGTGAGATTTAACACCATTGCTGCTTTAAAGAGACTGGAATTCCGGACTAAGTTCTCTTGGAGAGGATGAACAACCATTTATATAACATTGGCCTTAGAATGTAAAGGCAACATTGACACACTCCACAGAAACGCATATCAATAAAAGTGAAATGGCTTGTATCACAAAGCATTACTTTAAATGCCACCCATCTCGTTTACCATTTCTACCTATCAACTCTTTTACCATAGTATGATATTCAAGAACAGATCATTCATTTCCAAGGAGATATCAGTTGGGGGAAAAGGCACAACAATTGGATATAGAGTGAGGTCAAAGGAAGACTTCACATTGAACATTTTGATGTTTTAACATGCAATTCAAACTATTACATAAGCATTTTCAGATCAGTATTTACTCTTTAACCAGAACTACAAGCAATCTACACTATTTGGGTAAAAGTTTTTGGACACATGACCATCACACCTGTATAACCTTGTTGGTTAAGAAGCACGTAGTGATTCACACACAGAGCACATAAAAGAACACACAGAAAGAAGCATTTAACATGCTACTTTAGTTATGATGGGATCTGAGAAACTAGTAAATTAAACGATTTTAAGATGAAGTTTATGACAAAATAAAGTACATAATTAAAGTAGAAATTTAGAGATTAAAGTTGACATTTGGACATTTTATTCGACTGTGTCCCTATTTTGTTTTTCTTTTCTCTGTACCCTAATATGCTTCCTTATGACACTCAGACGGTGGGCTAAGACTCGCCTTTTCACGGCGACTTTGATATCTGACAACTTTTTTATTTCGGGCACAGTGCGACTTTATGAATTTAAGCTTTCGAGTTTCTCTGACACCGTCACTCGATCAACTTCCTTTTGCTGTTTATATTACTGTTTAAATCAACAATTAGTACGTTGTTTTCTTGCCTCCAATTGGTATTTGCTGAAATTCTTCTATTTTCCCCCGTGCTTTTGCCATTGCCTTTTCACAGAACGCCGAGCTTAAGGGCTATTTATATTGATTTGCATATTCAAAGAGGCATAATTCTGGGAGGAGCTGGGGAGTGGCAGCAGGCAATGACACAAAAAATCTGTAAAATTGCTTTGGTAAGTGTATGTGTGACTTATTAGTGGTGGGTAGAATTAGCTCCTGTTTAAAGTATGATGAATGTAGCCTATTTTGTAATTTCATGTTTAGTTCTTATAATTATGTTTGTGCAACCTCAATATGCACTGAAAGGGTGGATACCCACAATCTGAAATAAAACTAGATATTTACAAATGTGCAAGAGGATAGTTTTACTGTGAGCGCTAAAAACATATTTAATTTGTTAAAAGTAAAAAATACCTATTTTTACTATATCACACTAAATACTGCAAGCAGTACTCTAAGCATTTACTGAAATTCATATTTACAGATTGTCATATTTTACAATTAAATATTGTATAGAAATACAAAAAATTATATAGAAATACATTTGACTTTTTTCTTTTAAAATTCAAATTGTTGTAAAGTTGTGTAGTATTTTGTCTGCTGCAATGCAAAGTACTGGGCAAGCATGATCAATTAGCCTTATGTGGACATCATAGATTATAATGCAGCATATGATAAATGACACTGGAAAAATATACCAAAGATTATTTGGTTTTAGGTACATTTCATTCCACAAAATAATCCCTATGTTGAGAAATATTTTGTTTTCCAAATTAAAACTAAAAACATTCCTACAGAAAACCCCGCATCTTAAAGTTTGTTTTTCATTTTTGTTCCTAATGCCATGATCTGCTCTTGTGTCTATTTACACTTTCACTTAGATGCAACTGTAAACATGCCTTAAATAATATCTGGAAAAAATGAAGGAAATGGTAACCTAGACCTAGGTAAACTACATTTGACTTTAAACTCAAAAAGGAGAGACTGAGAAAATGATTTATACTGTGTCCAGATTAAGTCACCTACTAGTTAAACCAGTTTTTCGAGTTTTGTTAATTTAAAACCCTATCACTGTGATGCCCAAAAAAATTAACATCACCTGTATACACAAACATGGACACCAGTTGTCAAGTCTTCCTTCAGTTTTTTCACCTTCTTTTCTTTTCTCTGCTCAGCAGTCAGCTTTCTAGCTGCATTTGCCTCTTCATGAGCCCTGGATTTTAGAGAAAAAAAAGACAGAAAAATCTAAATTAATTCATGGATTAATGGTACATGAGGCTTGGGGATTAAAAGGAAAATATTTATATTTTTAGGCAATGTGGCAAAATTAGGATTCAGGTGTTTCATTTATAAAACTTAGCATGGGTGTGAAAGTAAAAATGTGAATGACAAAAAATCTGATTTATAAAACCTGGCATACACATATTTCTATGCAATTTTCCTTTATAAATCATAATTGCCTTGTAAATTGCATAAATGAATGCACCTCACACCCTGCCTGGTTGCCATCCTGAAACAATTATATATGAACTACTAGGGGGCTCCGCCCCCTGCTCGCTTTGCTCGCCAACCCCTGGTGTTGTGAAATTACAAAGAGCGTGATGTATGAATGAGATATAGCTTAGTGTGAAGGTGTAGATGACGCATATAGGAAGCAAATAAAGTTGTCCATGTCCAAAAACAGGCTGAGAGAGGTAGATGCTAACTTTGTCTATGGTTTGTCCTTGTGATTTGTTGATGGTCATGGTCAAGGCAGGTTTAATGGGGAACTGTCGCCGTTTAAGTGTAAAAGGTAATTCCAGGTCAGAAGTTGTAAGGTTAATTGTAGGAATTAGAACAGTATTGTTAGCATGTGATTCTGTAAGAAGTTTTGCTTTAATAACATTGTGTGGCATGGTGTTGACGACTAAACGTGTACCATTGCATAAACCCTGTTTAGTGTTAAGGTTTCTTAATAGCATGATTATTGTTCCGTTTTTAAGGCTAAGATTGTGTTGTGGTAATCCGGCTGGGTTAATAGTGTTCAAATATTCTAAGGGGAAATTAAGATGGTCATTGTTGTCATCAGAGTCAACTTTGTCAGAGCTTAGAAAGAGCTGTGCCACTCCAGGAAGTAATGAAATGACCTGGTTATTAATGTGATCAACATTAATATTTTTTGGACGTAATATAGTTCGTTGTGTTAAAAGGGGTATTTGGTGTAATGAGATTGTTGTTCCAAATATCTCCGTAACTCTTTTGAAAGCAATGCCAATTGTCTGCGTATTTTAAGGTGGACTGAAGAACAGCCGAGCGCATGGCATTTGGAACAATAGCTAAGCACTGTGTAAAATCTCCTCCTAATAAAAGTACCTTTCCTCCAAAGGGATTATTATTATTTATCAACGTTTGTAGAAGTTTATCAATGGTGTTGAGTAAGTGACTGGATGCCATTAGATGCAAAAGCAAATGAACTATTGTAGGATCTAATGCAGTTCATAAAGTTTACACTTTCAGGTACTTCGTTAGTTAGAAGCTTCTGTAGAAATGCACTATATGAATGTAAAGGAGGCAGTCAAATTTGACCCTTTTGACAATAACGTGTAAATTCATTACTTGTATTGCCAGTTGTTTCTTCAGGGAAGTTAAGTGAATGACAATGATTGCAAATGACATTCATTAATCCCAATGAATTTTCATGAATAGTGGACTCATTATTGAACGCGTTGTCAGCTAACTGGCGCAATCGTTTAGCAGGTGTCTGTCATTGATGTCCTTGACGTGTATGTTTTGTCTGTGCCGTTTGAGAGGCGCGTCGTATGTGCAGGATTTTGGACGTGCTATTCTGGAGCTGTAATCGATTTGCCTGTGCTGTGTGAGAAGCCCGTTGCAGTTTACGGCGTTCATTGTTTGTAATGAGCCTTGCCCGTTTTTTTTCATGCGGGTTCGTGTGTTTGGTCCCGTCACTCGAGCTGTATCGTTTTGTACCCGTGAGCGTGAATTCATGACTTGTTTGTTCTTCAGCGTTAGAAATATGGATAAGTAATAAGGAGGATCGCACTCACTGTTAATATGGAGCCTTTTCTGTGGTTGAACGGTTAATAGTGCATCAGTGTAATGAGGTCGACCTATGCTGCATAATTTGAATGTGTTCAGATGACGTATATTTAATACGGACGGTTCGTTCAGTAATGGGGCTTTGTGTCTCATTTCTTATTTATGTTAGTGTGGTCGTGGGTCCGAATCCTGCTTTTTGTGTATGTTTTGTGTGCTATGTCCGTAGTCTGTCCCGTTTCGTGTCCAATGGGTTTGTGTGGCGCTCGCGTCTGACTTCTTTTTTTTTTGTGTGCTAGGGGGCGTTGCCTCACTTTATTTTATCTCTGTTAGTGGAGGGGGTGTTTGTGTGTCGTGGGTCTCAATTCTCTTCTTTGTGTGTGTTCCGTTTCGTGTGCCATGGGCTTCGTGCGGCGCCGGCGTCTGACTTCTTTTTTCTGTGTGCTATGGGCGCCTCATTTCTTATTTTACATTGCTTTGCATCCGGTTTCCGTTGCTTGGAAGGGGGGTTTTGTGGGGGCGCCTGCGCAGTACCTCTTTTGCGTCCACGGCCCATGGCCAGATGTCCCTGCGTCCATCCGATTTACCATTCTCGGTTAGTAATATGGATGACAATCAACTTCATACACACAATATGTAATCACAATGTTGTAGAAATTCATTGGCTGGTAGAGCAGCCTACCTGCTGACACACTGTGACCCTGGCACCTGCATTTTGCAGCTGCGCTCCACAGCTGGCTGCCCAAGATCGTGTGCAGCATTATAGTGATTCTCCTCTGTGTTCCAGGCTTCAGGGAACGGCGCAAGATGCCAGTGTCTGAATAGATAACTGCTACTACCTGGCACATGTAATGACTCAATTGTTGCTACGATTAATAATACAGGACAAATGAAAAACTAAGGGCATAGCCCGTTACCTAACCAACAAGCCAGCTAACACATACAGTACAATAACATCTTCCAAAGCTAGTTTCCTCAAAATAATTGAATCACGGGTTGACCCAGGACACGTTTGTCAGTTTCAACTTGGAATAACAGATGACTTGTGTGTTAATGGAATAACTACTTATAGTTAAAAATTGCAACTTCATTCTCATTAGATGCCCTTATAGCAATACAACTGCAGCAAAGGTCTCCAGACCATACGCTTCTGCAAATTGCTTTTTTATGATGGCAGGAGCATATTCTGTTTTTAATTATGTATACATACAAAAACCGGATGTAGCACCTCATTGGTCAGTTAGTAACTTCCAGCACAGTGGGCATGACTAAAGGAACTTTGAACCTGTTGGGTAGCTCTCTGAGAACTGACAACAGATAGCCTATATAAATTGACAATAAAAAAACCAAAAGTCCTTCAGTGCAAAAATGCAGCATTGGCCCTCTCGTAAAGTAATTAAAATACAGTCTATACATCATAATTACAACTTTTGAGAATTTATATGTTTACCTTGATAACGCACATTATAATAATGGCTCAGTGATCTTAATTATTACATATGTGAGTTGTCATTTAGCTGCATTTCCCTAATTTATCACATGTCTTCACTTCAGTTACTCTGAAATATTGCATACAGATAGGTCAGAAACTGAGTTGATGTAAATACACACAAATCAACCCTTCAAGTTTTTTTTTTTTAATAAAATACATCCCAACTTTCAAAGCTGCATATGCACATTACAGACCTCTTTATTTTTATATTTAAGTTTTATAAATCTGACCCCAGTTAAGGATTTTTTTTAAAAATTGTTTTCACTTGTTTGAGTTGATGGTTCAGGCATGTACTCATGTAAATGATTTAATTAACTGTTTTAATACAGTTATCTGAAGTAGCTGTATGTCTAGCTACTTCAGGTATCATTGCTGTTGGAAATTACACACCTCGGTTAACAGTAGAAGAGCCAAGCATGTGTGGAAACAGTCCAAGCTGCAGATTCATTTTCTTTACATTACATAATTAATGACCTCAAATAAATCAAAACTTTATGAAGCAGGGCTTATTACTCAATGACTTAATTTTTACAGATAAGCATATACCTGGACTTGTTTTTCCTACTATTGATTGCCTTGTTAATGCATGATAGGTGAATTCTTGTTTTGCTCTATTTTCCTGAAATGTATGATAATTTTTTTAACAGAGGAAATGAATAGACATTCAGTGAATGAAATAATTAAAATGCATTTGACAAACTTGGGTCTCACTTTCCGGACACCGAGGATGTATTTTCTCAATTAAACTGTATAACAAAACAATTTTCCTCTTTGAAACCCAAGACAACCAAACATTTTGCCTACTTCAGGTAAAGCTCTTGTGGAAGACGGCCCTGACACATACAGGCGGACACCATAGGTACAAAACCCAAAACACGTTTATTCATTATTATATACAGTGAAACACAGCACACAACCTACTTTCACCCCCAAAGTCCAGGCCTCTCTCAATGCCTTTGTCTCTTCAGATCCAGCTCCACTCCTCTCCTCCCAAGCTCTGTCTTTCTGCCTCCCGACTCCTGCCATCGAATGGAGGGAGGCAGCCCCTTTTATATCCACCCGGATGTGCTCCAGGTGCCTCCCAATGAGCGCCTGCCGGCACTCCCTGGTGTGGCGGAAGTGCCGGCTGTGCACCTGGAAGCACTCCGGGTGTCCCTGGTCTTCTTTCCCCCAGCACTTCTGGGTGTGGAGGAAGTGCTGAGGGCCAGGGCTCTTCTGGCATTTGGGCACCCTCTGGCGGTGACCACGGCCCCCTATAGGGTTGAGCTACTTTCCTGTGGTCCCCATAGCCAGCAGGGCGATCGCCCCCTCGTGGTCTGGAGGAGGTGTAATCCCTCCTCCAGTCCTCCCGGCTGGGTACCACCCCCAGCTGCTCGCCACACTCTTTAGACCACATGTTATAGCTGAAATATGTGAGAAATCACATTTTGCAGTTTTGGTACAGTGTCTAGAAGGATGACCAGAAAATAAGTTAAGCCTGCTTTGGAACAGCTTCTTTTGCCTGGATCCACCTATCTTTGAATGCCATCCATTTCAAGAATTGCATAAATTAATACAAAACTGAGAAAATACTACAATTAGGATAAAAATAAAAAAATCCTAATTGATGCAGTTACCTCTCCTGCTTCCAAGGCTGGAAAAGATTATCAATGCACGACAAACCAATTGTAAATTTGCAAATTGTAGAAAGTTTTTTTTTTCCCATTTTGCTAACATTCTGCAAAATGTCTAAATCTTGCCAATTGCATGTGTAACAAGGAGTACAATACATCTACATTATTAAATAAAAAGAGATCTTATTGAATAAAATAATGTGCAATTAAAAAAGAAAGAAAAAAGTTGAGAAATGCTGTTCTGAATGTATATATGAAGAATGCTACCTAGAGTTGAATCCTGGCTTAAAACTTGTGGCACGGGAGCACGTTAAATTAACAGAACACTCAAGACCAGCACAAAGGACAGGATGTACTTACTTTTGTCTTTTTGCCATTTGAGCTCTAACATGAGCCTCCACCTTAGTAGGATCTTGCACAGCCTCTGTTCCAAGAACTCTCATAAGATTGGAGATTCGAACTAGAATGAAACATTGAAAAGAAAACTGTAAATAAACCACACACACACACACACACTCACAAATACCTCACTCAAATAAACTGTATAGCAGATTTTATCATAAGCCAGACTATTCTTTGCAAAAAACTGATGTATTTAAAAGCTATTAAGTGATCTTTAATATGTACAGTGAGGCAAAAAAGTATTTAGTCAGCCACCAATTGTGCAAGTTCTCCCACTTAAAAAGATGAGAGGCCTGTAATTTTTATCATAGGTATACCTCAACTATGAGAGACAAAATGAGAAAAAAAAAATCCAGAAAATCACATTGTCTGATTTTTAAAGAATTTATTTGCAAATTATGGTGGAAAATAAGTATTTGGTCACGTACAAACAAGCAAGATTTCTGGCTCTCACAGACCTGTAACTTCTTCTGTAAGAGGCTCCTCTGTCCTCCACTCGTTACCTGTTTGAACTCGTTATCAATATAAAAGACACCTGTCCACAACCTCAAACAGTCACACTCCAAACTCCACTATGGCCAAGACCAAAGAGCTGTCAAAGGACACCAGAAACAAAATTTAGACCTGCACCAGGCTGGGAAGACTGAATCTGCAATAGATAAGCAGCTTGGTGTGAAGAAATCAACTGTGGGAGCAATTATTAGAAAATGGAAGACATACAAGACCACGGATAATCTCCCTCGATCTGGGGCTCCATGCAAGATCTCACCCCGTGGGGTCAAAACGATCTGCAGAGAGCTGGGACCAAAGTAACAAAGGCTACCATCAGTAACACACTACGCCGCCAGGGACTCAAATCCTGCAGTGCCAGATGTGTCCCCCTGCTTAAGCCAGTACATGTGCAGGCCCGTCTGAAGTTTGCTAGAAAGCATTTGGATGAACCAGAAGAGGATTGGGAGAATGTCATATGGTCAGATGAAACCAAAATAGAACTTTTTGGTAAAAACTGTACTCGTCGTGTTTGGAGGAGAAAGAATGCAGAGTTGCATCCAAAGAACACCATACCTACTGTAAAGCATGGGGGTTGAAACATCATGCTTTGGGGCTGTTTTTCTGCAAAGGGACTAGGACGACTGATCCATGTAAAGGAAAGAATGAATGGGGCCATGTATCGTCAGATTTTGAGCGAAAACCTCCTTCCATCAGCAAGGGCATTGAAGATGAAACATGGCTGGGTCTTTCAGCATGACAATGATCCCAAACACACCGCCCGGGTAATGAAGGAGTGGCTTCGTAAGAAGCATTTCAAGGTTCTGGAGTGGCCTAGCCAGTCTCAACCCCATAGAAAATCTTTGGAGGGAGTTGAAAGCTGTGTTGCCCAGCGATAGCCCCAAAACATCACTGCTCTAGAGGAGATCTGCATGAAGGAATGGGCCAAAATACCAGCAACAGTGTGTGAAAACCCTGTGAAGACTTACAGAAAACGTTTGACCTCTGTCATTGCCAATAAAGGGTATATAACAAAGTATTGAGATGAACTTTTGTTATTGACCAAATACTTTTTTTCCACCATAATTTGCAAATAAAATCTTCAAAAAATCAGACAATGTGATTTTCTGGATTTTGTTTTCTCATTTTGTCTCTCATAGTTGAGGTTTACCTATGATGAAAATTACAGGCCTCTCTCATCTTTTTAAGTGGGAGAACTTGCACAATTGGTGGCTGACTAAATACTTTTTTGCCCCACTGTAAGTTTAATCGAAATGCTTAAATACATCATTGGTCAAAAGTTTTAGAATGCCTCAGTTATTCTTCAAATTCATCAGCTAAAATGCAATGAGTGACCTAAAATGATGAAAAGGTAAGCAGTAAACTGGAAGAGGTTTAAAGTTCAGGTAAGCAAAAAATAAAGAACAGAAAATTCAGAATATTACAAATGGGCCTTTTTCAGGGAACACCTAATAGGTTACAACCTACAGATGTTCTGCAGCAATTAAAGTACATTAAGCCCCAACATCTGTTGATTACTTAAAAGCCCTCTGTCTGTCTTAAAGCAGATTTGGAAAGACTGTTACTACACCCACTGAAGTACTACTTGGACAATATTACACTGTAGTAGAAAGTTGTAAATTCTAGTAATGGCAAGAAAACAGCATTTAACAAATGAACTGAGACAGAGCATTATTACCCTAGACCTTTCATTTACAGAAATTGCCAAAAAAAAAAAAAAATCAAAATCATAGTCTCAGTGAATACGGTGTCCTACACAATCCAAGGGGAATTGAAAACTGGAAGAAACTGATGGGAAGAAATCTGGCAGGCCCAACTTCACAACCTGATCAGATTTTCAAGTTTCTGTGGGTAACCAGTTTATGTGATATGCGCCTCACAGCACAAAAGCTTCAAGCACAGCTTAACAGTGGTCGAAAACAGCGGGTCTCAGTTTCTAATCTGAAGAGGAGACTGTGTTACAGGTTTCACCGGGCATGTGACAGTAAGAAAGGTATTTCTTAAAGGTCAAAACAGGGCCTTGAAATACTGGGTGTGGACTACTGCATATTGGAATAAAGTCTTATGGACCAATGAAACAAAATTTGAAATCTTTGGTTCATCTCTCAGGACGTTTATACAGTGTCGAGTTAGAGAACATATGTATATTTTAAATGATCGACGCACAGATCGACAAGCAGAACATGCAACTTTGAGAACCAGCACAAAGCCAGTAGCTGATCTGTCCGCTTCTTCTTAGCGTGCGTTCAGCTCCCCCCCTTCACAATGCGAGTGGGAGAGATGTGAAGTGCCAGGAGCATAGCGCGCCTCCGGGGAGGTTGAGCAAAGCTATCGAGACCATATCATCTCAGAGAGACACTCTGATGACACGCTAGACTAGACATTACAACCTTAGAAAGCAAAACCTGTGAGACAGTGACTTTTACACGTCACTCCCTACTTACAATTTAAAACAAGCCTAGCAGGTGTTGGAATGGTTTTAGCAGACACACTTCAGGTGCTCCCAACTCTTAAAACAACAACAAATAGAACACTCAGCTCACCAGAAGATGATCCGAGCACATCTCCTTAGTGTGCATTTAGCCCCCCCAATCAGAATGCTAGCGGCAGAGACGGGAAGTGGCAAAAGGACAGCTGCTGTGCAGGCTTTTAAATGATTGACGCAAAGCGCAACAAGCAGAACATGCAGCTGGCCAGCAGCAGCAAGACAGCAGCTGAACCGATCGCATCTCTTTACCATGCGTTCAGACCCCCCCTTAACAAAACAAGCAGGGTTTTAAGTCCTGCGAGAAAGATTTAACCACGCCCGGGGCAGGAAATAAAGGACAAATATTGTTTTTACAAACTTTAGAAGTAAAAATAAAATTAAGGCATATGTAACAATTCCCACGAAAATAACAATCTCTTTAATTGTTTATCCAGTAAACCAAACCCAGGGGTGGGCGAGCAAAGCCCCCTAGTAGTAGTAGTAGTAGTAATAATAATAATAAATCTGCGATATAGTGGCGGCGTGATAGCTGAACCGCTACATAGTGGGGGATCACTGTAGCTAGTTTAATACAGAGTTATGTTAATCACAATGAATTTTTTTTTTTTTTTTTTTAAAGATTATCTATCTAAACACTTTGCACATTCCTTGAATGCCAATACAATATCTATATATATAATTCACTAAGCAGCCGACAGGGCACGCAAGACAACCATGGGATACGCACGACACAGCCACGCCCGCCAACTCACAGAGACCCACCCACCAACAATTCGAGCGAGAGCGAAAGCATTTGCCAAGAATGTTTTCATTAATCAAGAACGAAAGTCAGAGGTTCGAATACGATCACATACCGTGGTAGATCCGACCATAAACGATGCCAACTGGTGATCCGGCGGTGTTATTCCCATGACCCGCTGGGCAGCCAACCAGGTAACCACAGTCTTTGGGTTCCGGGGGGAGTATGGTTGCAAAGCTGAAACTTAAAGGAATTGACGGAAGGGCACCACCAGGTGTGGAGCCTTTCACTTAATTTGACTCAACACAGGAAACCTCACCCGGCCCAGACACGGAGAGGACTGACAGATTGATAGCTCTTTCTCGATTCTGTGGGTGGTGGTGCATGGCCGTTCTTAGTTGGTGGAGCGATTTGTCTGGTTAATTCCGATAACGCACGAGACTCCCTCCTGCTAAATTGTTACGCGACAAAAGAGCGGTCGGTGTCTAACTTTTTAGAGGGGCAAGTGGCGTTCAGCCACGTGAGATTGAGCAATAACAGGTCTGTGATGCCCTTAGATGTCCTGTGCTGCACACGTGCTACACTGAATGGATCAACGTGTGTCTACCCGGCGCCAAGTGGCGTGGCTAAGCCGTTGAACCCCATTTGTGATGGAGACTGGGGCTTGCAATTGTTCCCCACGAACGAGGAATTCCCAGTAAGTGCGGGTCATACGCTCGCACTGATTAAGTCCCTGCCCTTTGTACACACCTCCCGTTGCTACTACCATGGTCGGGTGACTTGGTGGATTATATATAGAAAAGTAGACAGAACCGCAAAGAACAATGATAAGTCAACGTGGCTCAGAGGTGCATGTGGACTGTAACAGAGACGAAAGCGACTGAGGCAGTGTTTGGAAAATGAACAGTCAATGTGACTCACAGGTGCATGTGGACTGTACACAGATGAAAGGGACTCAGGCGAGCAGTTGGGGGCAGGCACATGAGCAGGCAGTGTGTACTGAACAATGACTAAGAGATGACTAAGAAATCAGCAGACTAGAATGGCGGGGGGGCTGGGGCGGAATGGGCGTCCTTCCCCTCTACCCCCATTCCACCCTCCGCGCCCGAGTGTCGTCCAGCCCCGTCCCTCGCTCTGGGAGGTGGAGGCGCGACAGCAGTCCTCCAGTTTTGAGTCACGGACAATTCTATGTTGCCCTCTCCAGAGTTCCATCTTTTCATTCACCTACAGTTGTATCCTCAAACCCACCCCATTTGGACAACTGTGTCTTTCAGGAAGTGTTCACCCATCAATACATAATTATGCTGCGTAGCGGGTCGGCTAGTAGTGAATAGTAGCAGTACTAGTTAACTTTCCTTACACAGTGCTCTCCTTTAAAAGAAATGTCAAACAAAGAAATAATAAAAGTTGTATGTTCATTCTTACTTACAGCTTTTCTCAAATAATAATTTTTAAATGATAGGCTGACCACTGTGTCTTGTTTTCCTTACTACATCCAAATATTGATGTTACTCAAGAGTCCTGGAAATCAACATAACTAATTTGGAAACTATTCCAATTACTTCAGCTCATCCTTTAATTATTATAAAATAAATTTTAGGCAAGTCAGTAAACTACTGACTACATCCTTCACAAAAAAACTAATCTGAAAGATGTTATGTTATAACTTTATATCGTATGTGGTTATCTTGAGAGTAATTTGCATACTGTAAGTATATATTTGAAAATTGATTCTTACATAGCAAAACTACCACTTTTGGTTGTGCACATACTTGTGAAAACAGACAAGTGTGTGACAATTTGAGTCAATTACAATAACATATGGATTTAAAAGTTAAGTACATTCTTTTGCTTGTTCATTTTACTTTTTAAAAAAAAAAAAAAAAAAAAAAACAGTTCTATAAATATAACTAGGTATTAATTAATAATGTAAACATTTTTTTTTTATTATTGACCAGTTTTATTCAAGGCTTCAAAATATAAACAAACTATATTTTACCCTATTACTTAGTTTGATTCCGCATCACAGAATTACTGAAGTTTCCATTTGAAAACAATACCTTTGGGCTCAGGGGGAGGCATCAGTCCAAGGCGCACCTTCTCCTGTAACTCTTTCTGTGCCTCTCGACGAGTCTGCCGTCTTAATTTCTTTTGCTCTTTCTTTGTTAGATACACTCCCAATGTTACAGGTTTGTCTGTGTCCACTATGGGAGGGGGAGAAACAAGCATCGGCAATTATTTACAGTAATCTTAAATATTTACACTTAAGTAAACAAATTATTCAAAATCCCCCTTATGAAAATTCTCATGCTCACACCACTAGAAAGGGACATATAAAATAAAATTGGCTCAGAGAAAGAAGACACTTCTAAATTACTATAAGAAAGCATTCATCTCTACCAACTTTATAGTGACATTTTAATGATTCTTGGCAACCACAACTTTGCTCCAAGGAAAAAGTTTTTATAGCTTCTGAGAGTAACTCATAGCTTCCATACAAAACACTTCTCTGCATTTCTATAAAAATGGGGCTTTTTACCGACACCTAATAAAAGTACTCATATCTTTTTCCATTGTTATTTTGTGAACTGTCAATCAAAAATAAAATTTCCGAAACTAGTAATGCTTTCCTACCATGTGATCCACTCCATTGGGAAGACAAGGGAACTTTTAAAATAATTTTTGTGTGTGTTTGTGTATGTATATATCACACACATAATACACACACACATACACACAGGGTGTGCCAAAATGAAGTACCACATTTCTCAAGTTCATTGCGCAAGGTAGAGGCAGGCAAGTGGGTTGGGGTGAGGGTGCTTTGATAGGCGATCCCTTGTAGTTTTCAGTCGGCGACGTGCCTTGTTCCGGTGTGCACTGTGCTTTCACTGTCGAAGTGTTCTTCAAAAACAATGAATCCATCAACACCACGCAACGCGCCTTCCGAACGGACTTCATTCCTTCTAACGGTGACATTCCAAATCTGAAAACAACTCTTCAGTGGGTTATTAAATTTAGACAAACGGGAAGAAAATTGAACAGAAAACCTCTAGACTGTCAGACTATACGAATGCCTGAAAACATCCAAGCTGTAAGGGCATCAATTTTGCAGTCTCCTAGACGTTCAGCACGCAAACATGCTTCTGCCTTAGGCATTTTCAGCATGTCTTTGAGGAGGATTTTGCATGAGGACCTTAATTTCCATCCATACAAAAAGATAGTTCAGGAACTCACTGAGAGAGACTGGGAGAGAAGTAGAGTTGTGCGCAAACATTCTGCAAACCGTTCATCAAGATGCTATCGTCATGTGCAGTGATGGTTGAATGGTTGCATAAATGAGGAAAACATTTGCTATTGGGATGAAACCAACCCTAGTGAACTTCATCAGAGACCCACGCACAGTGAGCGTGTTACAGTTTGGTGCACTGTTGCATAATTTGGCATTGTAGGCCCTTACTCCCACCTCCTCAAAAAAGTAACGGTCACCGTCATTTCATAAATTACATTGAAATGCTACAGAAATTTTTGCAGCCCTAACTTGAATAAATGGATGTAGTGGCTGCTTGGTTTCAATAGGATGGAACAATAGCTCACACGGTGCGCAGATCCATGCAAGTTTTACGGGAGATGTTTCCGGGAAAAGTGATCTCCCTGCATGGCGATGTCTGGTGGCCTTCACGTTCACCTGATCTCACTCCACACAATTTCTTCTTGTGTGACTCTCTCATGTCAAAGGTATACACACACTAACCTCAAAACCTTGAAGCCCTCAAGGATATCATTCACCACGAAATCGCTGCTATTCCCCTTGAAATGGCCGAACAAATAATATGGGTATTCAGAAATCACCTTGAACAGTGTATCTCTAAAAGGCACCACTTTGAATACATCAATTTTAAAACACAGTGAAAAAAGTCTATTTTGTATTCTTGTTTCGTAATGAAATTTATTTTATCTTGTAGTGCTTTTGTAGAATAAACGTTTGAAATGTGGTACTTTTTTATTTTATATTATATATATATATATATATATATGGTTGAAATAGTTTACTGTCAAATAAATGCAAAGAGTACGTGACACGTGTTTCGCCCTCATTCTGGGCTCATCACATTTGACAGTACAGTAATCCCCTCCTCCATCGCGGGGGTTGCGTTCCAGAGCCACCCACGAAATAGGAAAATCCGCGAAGTAGAAACCATATGTTTATATGGTTATTTTTAGAATGTCATGCTTGGGTCACAGATTTGCGCAGAAACACAGGAGGTTGTAGAGAGACAGGAACGTTATTCAAACACTGCAAACAAACATTTGTCTCTTTTTCAAAAGTTTAAACTGTGCTCCATGACAAGACAGAGATGACAGTTCTGTCTCACAATTAAAAGAATGCAAACATATCTTCCTTTTCAAAGGAGTGCAAAGCAAGCAGTCAAAAAAAAAATCAATAGGGCTTTTTGGCTTTTAAGTATGCGAAGCACCGCCGGTACAAAGCTGTTGAAGGCGGCAGCTCACACCCCCTCTGTCAGGAGCAGGAAGAGAGAGAGAGCCACAGAAAAACAAAGTCAAAAATCAATACGTGCCCTTTGAGCTTTTAAGTATGCGAAGCACCGTGCAGCGTGTCCTTCAGGAAGCAGCTGCACACAGCCCCCCTGCTCACACCCCCCTACGTCAGCGCAAGAGAGAGAGAGAGAGAGAGAGAGAGAGAGAGAGAGAGAGAGAGAGAGAAAGTAAGTTGGGCAGCTTCTCAGCCATCTGCCAATAGCGTCCCTTGTATGAAACCAACTGGGCAAACCAACTGAGGAAGCATGTACCAGAAATTAAAAGACCCATTGTCCGCAGAAACCCGCGAAGCAGCGAAAAATCCGCGATATATATTTAAATATGCTTACATATAAAATCCGCGATGGAGTGAAGCCGCGAAAGGCGAAGCGCGATATAGCGAGGGATCACTGTAAACTATTTCAACCATTCTATGATCTGCTCCTCACAAACTGAGGGCACCGTGGCGGATGTTAGCAGATTGCTGTCCAACCACAAGCGTTACCTGGTAGGTAACCACCCATACAATCAGATTGTGACACAGACTACGAATGCCGTGAAAATATATATATACACACACACACACACACATACATATATACAGTTGTGCTTTAAAGTTTGTGAACCCTTTAGAATTTTCTATATTTCTGCATAAACATGACCTAAAACATCATCAGATTTTCACTCAAGTCCTAAATTTAGATAAAGAGAAACCAGTTAAAGAAATGAGAAAAATATTATACTTGGTCATTTATTTATTAAGGAAAAAGAACGAATATTACATATTTGTGAGTAGCAAAAGTATGTGAACCTTTGCTTTCAGTATCTGGTGTGACCCCCCCTTAACTGCAACTAAACGTTTCCGTTAACTGTTGATCAGTCCTGCACACCGGCTTGGAGGAATTTAAGCCCATCCCTCCGTACAGAACAGCTTCAACTCTGGGATGTTGGTGTGTTTCCTCACATTAACTGCTCATTTCAGGTCCTTCCACAACATTTTGATTGGATTAAGGTCAGGACTTTGACTTGGCCATTCCAAAACATTAACTTTATACTTCTTTAGCCATTCTTGGTAGAACAACTTGTGTGCTTAGGGTCATTGTCTTGCTGCATGACCCACCTTTTCTTGAGATTCAGTTCATGGACAGATGTCCTGACATTTTCCTTTAGAATTCTCCGATATAATAATTCAGAATTCATTGTTCTATCAATGAAGGCAAGCCGTCCTGGCCCAGATGCAGCAAAACAGGCCTAAACCATGATACTACAACCACCATGTTTCACAGATGGGATAAGGTTCTTATGCTGGAATGCAGTGTTTTCCTTTCTCCAAACAACGCTTTTCATTTAAACCAAAAAGTTCTATTTTGGTCTCATCCGTCCACAAAACATTCTTCCAATAGCCTTTTAGTTTGTCCACGTGATCTTTAGCAAACTGCAGACGAGCAGCAATGTTTTTTTTTGGAGAACAGTGGCTTTCTCCTTGCAACCCTGCCATGCACACCATTGTTGTTCAGTGTTCTCCTGATGGTGGACTCATGAACATGAGCATTAGCCAATATGAGAGAGGCCTTCAGTTGCTCAGAAGTTACCCTGGGGTCTTTTGTGACCTTGCCGACTATTACACGCCTTGCTCTTGGAGTGATCTTTGTTGATCGACCACTCCTGGGGAGGGTAAACAATGGTTTTGAATTTCCTCCATTTGTACACAATCTGTCTGACTGTGGATTGGTGGAGTCCAAACTCTTTAGAGATGGTTTTGTAACCTTTTCCAGCCTGATGAGCATCAACAACTCTTTTTCTAAGGTCCTCAGAAATCTCCTTTGTTCGTGCCATGATACACTTCCACAAATACGTGTTGTAAAGAGCAGACTTTGATAGATCCCTGTTCTTTAAGTAACACAGGGTGCCCACTCACACCTGATTGTCATCACATTGAGTGAAAACACCTGACTCTAATTTCACCTTCAATCTAACTGCTAATCCTAGAGGTTCACATACTTTTGCCACTCACAAACCTATACTAATAAAAGGCAAAGCCCTCACTGACTGACTGACTCATCACTAATTCTCCAACTTCCCATGTAGGTGGAAGGCTGAAATTTGGCAGGCTCATTCCTTATAGCTTACTTACAAAAGTTAGGCAGGTTTCATTTCGAAATTCAAAGCGTAACGGTCATAACTGGAACCTCTTTTTTGTCCATATACTGTAATGGACTGCAGCTCGCTGGCCGTGGGAGGCGGACTTGCGTATCGCGTCATCATGCCTCCCACGTAATCACGTGAACTGACTGTGAATGCAGTACATACAAAACAAGGAAGAGCCCCAAAGAGCGCTGAAGAAAACATTCATTACACAATTAAAAAGGCAGTGAAACAATAAGAAGCGAAGCACGGTGTAAACCGTAAGTTTAAATTAAGTTTATAGAAACGCTCCCGCTGCCGTTTGCAATACCATATTCGCAACATACAAGTTTAATGAGAAGACACGAGGTATAAACGAGACTTTGGATGACTTTGTAACGGAGTTAAAATTGCTGTAGCGAGAAACTTTTAAGTGCCGGGTCTTAGCTAACATTAAATAAAGCCGTGGACATCGCAACATCACACAAGAGAGCGGCTCACGTGAACATATGAAGCGACTGACGCATACAGACATATTCATGAGTGCAGGTACTTCGGAAACAAAGCACTGTGTAAACCTAAAGTTTAAATTAAGTTCATAGACCTACAAAAGGTTGCCATTGATTTGAGGCAAGATTGCTTTTCTCCTGTACAACTATACGTTGCATTCTCAACAGTAAGCTTGCACGGCTTGGTCATATTACAACCGGAGTGCTGAACTGACAACGTGGTATACAAAGAGAACTATAACAATCGTAATAAACGAACAAAAAAACAGCGGAGAACCCGTGGATTAAATAAAAAGGCTGCTTCCTTGGCGAAGCAACGAAAAAGGAAGACCTTATATGGCGTTCGTTTATTAAACAGCGGAAAAGCTGTGTAAAGGCTGCTTCACAAAAAAACAACAGAGTGCCTTATATGAGCAGGCAGTCAGCTAAAGAAGGGAATCAATAAATAACTATAATCGTAATAAACAAACAAAAAATAGCAGAGAATCCGCAGACTACATAAAGGAAATGAGTACCTGAACAGAAAAGTGAGTCTCAAATAGCTACACAATAACTATAACAATCGTAATAAACAAACAATAAAAGAATACAGAACCGCTAAGCAAGGAGAAAGGACGGCCTTATATGGCATTCATTTAAAAACAGCGGACAGGCTGTGTAAAGGCAGCTTCACAAAAAAACAGATCCTTAACAAATTGTTATTGGTATATTTTATATTTGTTTTCTTTTCTTCTTTATAAAAATTTAAAAGCAGTACTTCGCCAAGCGCAGGGATTTGGCTCTATATATATGTGAATGTATATATGTATGTGTGTATATATATATATATATATGTATGTGTGTATATATATATATATATATATATATATATATATATATATATATATACATACATACATACATATACATACATCTATATATCTATCCATATCTATATATCTATATATATATGTAGATATGTATATATATGTCTGTATGTGTGTATGTCTGTATGTATATGTATATATATATATATATGTGTATGTGTGTATATGTATGTGTATATATATGTTGATATGTGTATATAGATATGTATATATATGTTTACATATCCTCTTTAACACACTACTTCTCCGCTGCGAAGCGCAGGTATTTTGCTAGTATGTAATATTCGATCATTTTCCTCAATAAATAAATGACCAAGTATAATATTTTTGTCTCATTTGTTTAACTGGTTTCTCTTTATCTACTTTTAGGACTTGAGTGAAAATCTGATGATGTTTTAGGTCATATTTATGCAGAAATATAGAAAATTCTAAAGGGTTCACAAACTTTCAAGCACAACTGTATATATAAAAATAGTTATGTCACGTTTCTTGTCATGCTTTAAATTGGGCTTATTTTAAAACCTACATATATAATGTTTGGTATCATCCTTTTCAAATTTTATTGAACTTTAATGTGATGATGCTAGATTTTCATATTCTTATTCCATTTTTAAATTCTAAACTAAAATATGGACCACAGTTTAACGGGAATATTTCAAACAGTAAGTGAGTAAATATTTATTCTCATTTCATGATTTTTACTCTGTTAAATAATAATTTTTCTTTTACATATTTACAGAATTTCGTGATTTTGACTCTAATAAATATTTTTTCTTTTGTACATTTACAGATTTCACTAATATTCTGGCCACAACTGGGAGTTGCCCCCCTAGTATGTATGTGTGTATGTGTATATCTATAATAATAAAAGGCAAAGCCCTCACTGACTGACTGACTCACTCATCACTAATTCTCCAACTTCCCGTGTAGGTGGAAGGCTGAAATTTGGCAGG
>NC_041395.2:211993349-212080849 GCF_900747795.2 Erpetoichthys calabaricus
TGGATTTAAAGGCCCTAGACTGAAATCAGTTTGATAAATATGAACTAAGCCATGCAAAGACAAAGCCTGAGAGCCCAAAGTAATAGAATGGCTAATGGTCTCAAAATCCATGCTTAAATTTAATAATAACTTCTGGAGAAGATATTAAAATGGCATTTACAGCACAAGTGCTATTTCTGCAACATTACTGGTGCGAAAGCTAGACTGGAAACTATGAGGTAAATTAAATGTGTGAGACTGAAACTGCACAGCAACTACTTGTTAAAGTACTTTAGAAAGAAAGGTACATTGAAAACAGGTTTGTAATTATTATACACTAGCCAACCCGTGGCGTAGCCTACGCCGCATAATTATGTATTGATGGGTGAACACTTCCTGAATGACACAGTTGTCCAAATGAGGTGGGTTTGTGGATACCACTGTGAGTGAATGAAAAGATGGACCTCTGGAGAGAGCAACATACAATTGTCTGTGACTGAAAGCGAGATCGTCTGTGACGATAGAGGCCACGCTGGTGAAAGTTACTTCGTCGGTAGGGATAAGTTTCAGCACTTGTTCATTAAGGTGTAGCGAGTCTTCATTGTTGACACTTAATATAGCTTGCGTACTGAGTTGTTCCGGAGTCACAGTTGAGAAATACTTTTTTAATGTCTTTTAAGCACAGGGAAAAAAATGAACATGTGAAACATCCATAATGTAATAAGGCACCAAGAAAAGTAACATTGCAACAATGTATGCTACGATCCGATCGCTGTAAACAGAAGTGAAAACATAACCGAGCCCAGTGTATTCTTTAACTGCCTTGTAGCGCAGTGGTAGTGTTGCTGCTTTGCAGTAAGGAGACTGTGGAAGATTTTGGGTTCGCTTCCCGGTTCCTCCCTGTGTAGATAGCGCTTTGAATACTGAAAACACCAGTATATCAATGTAATGAAGTATTATTATTCTTATGCGTCCAGCGTTCTCTCTCTCACGCCTGTATGTGTGTGTGTCGCTCGCACGTGTTCCTGCAGGCATACGCTGCATAATTATTTATTGATGGCTGAACAGTTCCGGAAAGACACAGTTGTCTAAAAGGGATGGGTTTGAGGATACAACAGTAAGTGAATGAAAAGATGGAACTTTGGAGAGAGCAACATACAACTGTCCGTGACTGAAAACTGGTTTTGGCAGATACATGCATATCTTTTTGAAAGTTTGGCCCTGTGCCTTATTAATTGTCATCGCAAAGGCCAATCTAACAGGAAATTGTCTTCGTGTAAAAGTAAAAGGCAAATTATCCGCGACAAACAAACTGTTTTACACGCTGCATACCAACCCGCGGCGTAGTATACGCCGCATAATCATGCCGCTTTTTTAATGTTTTTTAAGCAGAGGGAAAAAAATGAACATTTGCAAAATCCGTAATGCTGCTTTCAGTAAGTACAATGCACACGCGTTTAATTTGTCGGCCACTTTTTGCCAGCCGTCTTTTCTGGTTTGGGCTGCTTTTGCAGTGTTACAGCTTGTGCATATTAAATGTTGAAATCCTTCGAGTAACTAATTAACTAACAGCCCAGCTTGTGTGAAAAAAATGCGCCCGTACTTTCATCATTTTGTTGCAGCCTATCAAAGACTTGCTGATCATGTTTTGTAGACTCAAAATCCATTGGCTTTTCACTCAGCGCGGGGGCGCGCATTCATCTCGGATTATTACATCCAGCTCGACTAATCTACTACACGGCTGCGTTTGAAAAACCGACTTATCCCGGATGAGTTTCACCGACATTAATGATTAGGAATCTGGTCGGAACAAAACCCTGCAGCCACAGGGGTTCACCAGGACTGAGTTTGGGAAACACTGCTGAACACAGACGAAACCGACTCAGGTGAGGAGTTGGGGCAGGCAAAGTAGTTGCAGCTATTGATTATTCAGTGTTGTTTGCCTGGGTATGTATGGATGGATGGATGGATGGATGGATGGATGGATGGATGGATGGATGGATGGATAGATAGATACTTTATTAATCCCAGGGGGAAATTCACATACTCCAGCAGCAAAAAATATTAAATTAAAGAGTAATAAAAAATGCAGGTAAAAAACAGACAATAACTTGAATAATGTTCTGCTCGACGGGATCAGAAATAAAAGGAAAACAAATGTGAAGGTAATGTCACAGGTGATCCTGTGGTATAGCAGGTCCACAGCTCCCCTTCAAAAGGCCATTTTTAAATAAATAATTATTGCACTCACATCGTAGCGAGGGGCATGGAAGTGTGGCTGAAATGGTTTCTGGGTGGAGTCGTGCTGCAGGCATTTCTCCCCTGTGCAGTGTGCGAGCGAGTGAGGAGAGAGAGAAAGCCGGTATGTTAGAGTGAGCGAGAGCAGGCTTGAAGGCAATGTGTTCCTGTGGTATAGCGGGTCCATAGCTCCCCTTCAAAATGTCATTTTTAATCAGGCGACTGACAGTAGTGGAGTCTGGCACAGATAAGGTCAGCTGCTGAGAGAGCGTCTCGACTGTTGCAGGGCCTGCATCAGTGAAGCAGGTGAGACGCTAATGAAAAAGAAGCACAGGGCTTATTGGTTTTTAAAGACTGCTTCCTTCATTGTGTTTTACCTCAGTTTTAAAGGATTGTTTTAAGGATCCCATGGGATACCCCTCGCAAACTGTTTTACACGCTGCATACAGCCATTCACATCCGCAAGAAACATGCCTCTATGAACAGTCAACGTGGCTCAGAGGTGCATGTGGACTCTAGCACAGACGAACATAAATGACGCCGTGTTTTCCGAGTCGTCGCGTCCGAGTTGGTGGGCGTGGCTCTGCGAGTTGTCGTCGTATCCAATGGTCTTAGAGTTGGTGGGCGTGGCTCCGTCCTGCGTGCGCCATGGGTGTCTTACTTATCGGCAGCTTAGTGAATTATATATATAAATATTTGCATCTTGCTTACAGTATTTTCTAAACAGCGGCCTGAAAAATGGTTTGTTAGTTGACATTTTAGTACAATAGGAACTGTACCAGTCAAAAATGAATTATGGATGTTAAGAGTGGATGCTGTTGGAACAATGACTAGGCATGTTGGGACTGAGTCTAAGGGCCAGGTAGATTCTTTCTAGAAATTAGAGTTAGGATTTCCTTTGCGGTTATCAAGTTAAAATTCAAAGGTGGCGTGTATGAGAAGAGACGGGGTTTGACAATGTAAAAATCTGAAATCTTGTATTATCAATTTTATCATTAGAAGTTAGTAGAATCCATGCTGGTAATAACTGTAGGTACTTTGCATAGAGCTCTAAATTCTTATTCGTTAAATTAGCAACTGTTTTAAGCAGTACACACAGATTATAGTATTTCTGTATTTATCTGGAATAGGAGTCAAGCATTTTTTTATACTAGCCAACCCGCGGCGTATCGCATAATCACGCCGCTTTTTTAATGATTTTTAAGCACAGGGAAAAAAATGAACATTTGAAAAATCCATAATTTAATAAACCACCAAGAAAAGTAACATTGCAACAATGCACGCTACGAACCAACATACCAACCAACATTGTTCAGTACGCACTGCCTGCTCATGTGCCCGCCCCCAATGCTTTTGTCTCTGCTACAGTCCACATGCACCTCTGAGCCACGTTGTCTTTTCACTGTTCTTTGCATTTCCTGCTGCTTTTCTATATATAATCCACCAAGTCACCCGACCATGTTAGTAGCGAGTTGGGGGTGTGTACAAAGGGCAGGGATGTAATCAGTGCGAGTGTATGACCCGCACTTACTGGGAATTCCTTGTTCGTGGGGAACAATTGCAAGCCCCGGTCTCCATCACGAATAGGGTTCAACGGCTTACCCACGCCTGTCGGCGCCGGGTAGACACACATTGATCCATTCAGTGTAGCGCGCGTGCAGCCCCGGACATCTAAGGGCATCACAGACCTGTTATTGCTCAATCTCACGTGGCTGAAAGCCACTTGTCCCTCTAAGAAGTTGGACGCCGACCGCTCGGGGGTTGTGTAACTATTTAGCAGGAGGGAGTCTCTTTCGTTATCGGAATTAACCAGACAAATCGCTCCACCAACTAAGAACGGCCATGCACCACCACCCACAGAATCGAGAAAGAGCTATCAATCTGTCAATCCTCTCCGTGTCCAGGCCGGGTGAGGTTTCCCATGTTGAGTCAAATTAAGCAAAATTTGTGTGTGGTGAGTTGTTGCGTCTGGGCACATCAGTAGGCACTGTGAATGTCTTGAGAGCGTGGGTGGACACGTGCCGGGGAATAATGAGTATCTATATATCTTCTTAGATATAGAAAGCGTCCGATGCGGTGTTTGGTGAATTGTTGCAGTTTGTGAGTTAGCAGTTGTGATGGTTTTACACTCCAGTACATTGCGGTGAACACTGGTAACAGTCAAGCGAGCGGGTGGGCGGGCAGGCGTTCTCATCCCATGCTCTTAGAGTTGGTGGGCGTGTCTCTGTATCGGTTCGAGTTGTTAGGCGGTGCTCTGTCGTTTGTATCCCATGGTCGGACGACTTGGTGGATTATATATAGAAATGCAGCCGAAACCGAAAAGAATAATGAAAAGTCAACATGGCTCAGTGGTGCATGTGTACTGTAGCAGAGACGAAAGTAAGTTGGTGAGTTGTTGCGTCCAGGCACATGAGCAGGCACTGTGAATACCTTGAGAGCATGGGTGGACGCATGCTTGAGTTGGTGGGCTGGGCTTTGTGATTCGACTGACATAGCTATTTTTTGCATATCCCATGGTTGTCTTTCGGCAGTGTGAATGCCTCGAGAGACAGTGTGTCCTTGTTTGGTGAGTTGTTGCAGTTTGTGAGTTGTCATCGTATCCAATGGTCTTAGAGTTGGAGGGCATGACTTCGTCCTGCGTGCTCCATGGGTGTCTTGCTCGCTGGCGGCTTAGTGAATTATATATATAGATTTTTTTAAAACTGTCTGTCCATGTGGTGTAGAATACCTGTAGTTTTGTTGCTCTCTATTTATGCTCTAATTTTTGGCATCCTAATTTAAGAGTGTGAGAGCACTCATTAAACTAGGACAAGTTTCTTTTGTGATGAACGGACAGGCATCCTAGCCAAGATGGACCCAACTCTCTTACCTGCCAAGGAAACCAATATAAAGGATGGTCAGGAAGGGAGGTGCAATATTTCCTATCCATGCTAGGCAGGAATTGGGGCAAGGAGGGACGCTATTGTAGCAGGTAAACCAGGATTGTCATCCCAGCAGCCATGGATGGGGAAGCAACCCGACTGGGATGACTGGCAATCCCTTTACCGGTCAGGAGGCCAGAGATATGGGACAGTTTGAGACTTCCTGCTATTGGCAGATCGTCACTGTGATCATTGACAGTATCACTTCTGGCAAGCCCCAGTATGGAAGCCTACAGGGCAACATGGGAGTTATGGTCCCATAGGGCAGTTCTATTGGGATCTGTGGCAGGAGCACAGGGGAAGCTGTCTGGATTTTACTTCCCAGGGATCAGGGTAGTTCTACCTGACCTGGAAGTGCTTCCAGGAGACAATAGACTGAGCAACAGAGGTACTCCTGGGTCAGGTATTAAAAAAGCCCTCCACTTGGCATACAGAGTCAAAAGAGAGGAGGGGCAACACGTGCCTGGAAGAAGTAGATTAGAAAGAAAAGAAAAGAAAAAAAGAAAAAGGGCTTGGACTGGATTGTGCTGTTGGTACACTTTGTTATTAATAAAAGTACTGGATTTGAACCCAGTCTGTGTGTAACTGTATCTGGGGTTTAGGGCTCATTGAAACCCCCTACAGACCACACTATGTACTGTATTTTAGTCTAGGGGTTAATCTTTTTGAAATATTTCAAAGTACAGTACTACCATATTTGTGGCCTTAAGTTGTTAAGTTCTGTACTCTTAACTAAAAGTAATATTTATTTACCATAACACCCCCCCCCCCACACACACACACACCCACCCACTATCACCACCACCACATGTCACCTGTTTTTTTTTATCAAATTATAACAGATAGCTTTTTTGTGTGGCAGTGTGTCTTCTAGACAGAAGACGGAATTAAAGCAAAGTCAATATGAAAGCTGAGCCTGCTTAATGGCATAGAGGGTTCCTTATATCGGGTTCTAGTTTAAATTACATTTACTGAAGTTTTGCTTCTGCGTTCAATCTATTTCTATATTTAGTTTTAAGAAGGGATGAAGGTTACTGAAAACTTTGAATTGGCATGACTGGTGGACAAAGAAGAGGAGAGCAAAATTGGTTGGAAAAGACAGCACTTTTCAAGAATGGTTCTTTTTCTCCCACTTTTTTTGTTTTTTGTGCTCCATCATGTACCACCTATGGGACATGTCCCACACATTGAGAACCACTACTCTAATTCATTTTGTCAACCACAGGAGCAAATTCATTGCATGGGGGTTAAAATGAATTTTTTATTACACTCTGGCCCATTATCCCTTAATAGTAAATTATTATGATATCTAATATTAGTAAAAGTTACAACAAACTTAATGCTATTCTAATTTCACACCAGAACTCTGTCGTGTTCTTCTTTATTCAATAAGTGTGGAAACTGACTACTATTCATTTGAACTCCAAAAAGGAAGACGAATGGTACATTGAGACTGACATCAGAGGGCATTCCGCAACTGACATCGTGGGCGTTTCACCAAGTGGGCACTATTATATTCACACTCATTTAATGTGGAGGGACCATGCCTCCCAAAATCCCCCGTACTTATGGGTCATCAATATACTTGAAAAGGTATACATGGTTTACGATATGGTAAAGATTTTTTCTTTTGAAGTACCATTGTCAGCCAGGAAGTTTAATTTAATCTCAATGTCAGAAATCTTGGCACCTTTAACTGCTCGATTGACGTGGTTTGGAATTCTAACATTTTGCAATATGGAATTGTTAGTTATACAGTATGTACAGTACCTTCTTTGTGTCAGCCTAAATAGATGTGCTTCTGAGTGCTGAGGGACTAAATTTTGACTTCTTTGACCTCCATCTCATGTTACCCTCTCATCATTTGGTCTCATTGGCACTGCTGATTTTGGACTTTGCACTGACTACAGAGAGGACCGTAAGAGACTGAAGCTAAATCAGAAATGGACAAATTACTTAAACAAACCAAATCAATCCAATTTTTAGTTTGCCTAACAGCTATCTGGTCTGTGATGCTCCTCCAAAGAGTGTATTTTTCCCAGTTAACTATACATTTTTGGCAAGTGAAGCTATCTGTACTGTCATCAGGAAAACCTAAGATTTACATTATACATCCCACAATATGTACAAGCATGCCTTTGACAGGCAGAGATCAAGATCGAACTTAGGTTTAGTGTTGAGTTCATCTTGGCCGGTTTGGTTATGTTTCTGTTTATGTTAAAAAATGCAGCTCTTGCTATGGAGTAATGTTGAATGGCAGTGAGACACTTGTGCAGAGGATTTCATCACTGACTATGGTCTGCTAGTTTCCTGCCTAGTTGGGTTTTGCTCCAACAGTTTTTTTTTCTCAGCTTGATTTAGTTTTTTGCTCCTGTTAAGCTATCTGAGAATATCCTCAGCTACTATTAAATGCTCTGTAATTCCCAAATGAGCCATAGCCTATCCTGTCAGAACTGTGTGCAAAATAGGAACAGGGTGCCAGTCCTGGGAACACTCATGCACACAACCTCACTGGGGCAGTTTAGAGTTACTGTTTAGGCTAGCATGCGCATATTTGGAATGTGGTAGGAAAAAGGAGTACTCAGTAAAATACCCATGCAATGGATTTGAACCTGTGTTTCTAAAGCTGTTAGGCAGTAGTGCATTCCATTGTAATACTGATTTTTATTTGATTGACAAAGTTCATGGTTCATCAAATGAAAAGCAACTGTAATTCTCAATTTTGTAATCTGTAGTTCTAATTGTAATTTTGAAAATCTCTGTTACGTTAAGCATGCAGAGCTGCTTCTGGTAGCTGTGTGCAGAAGTCACTCAATATGGCAAGTCTTGCAATAGAAATATTAGACACCCAATGAGAATTGCGGTAAGCCCTCAAAGAAAAATAATTAAAAACAGAGTTTTAAAATGATTTAATCTTAAATATCATAGGTAGGCAAGTAGGCAACTAATTCAGCATAATGACAGGATTGCTTACTCAGGTTCCCGACAGGATTATTTTTTTTACTGCTGGGGAAAAAAAAGTACTTTATACTGTAGCAAAACCTTTTATCCTGTTGCCTGCTTTCGCTCCCCTTTATCTTCTTTTCTCTCAGCTTAGGAAATGAATTGAAATGAGTGAGCTGAAATCCAGAATGTGCTGACTGAGCAGAGGCTCACATGCACTTGGCAATGTTTTAGTGCAGCATCTCATGAGCCAGCAAAAAATGAGACAGCCATCAGGTCATTGAAGTAGGATTAGACAGGCCTGGGGGTACAGTATTCCTCTCAAAAGAAAACATAAGCTCTGTATTACAGTAGAATTTCATTCAAATGAAAGTTCATTCTAATTGTAAGTGAAGGTCTTCAAATCCAACTAACTCATTGGGACTGAATGGCTATTTACATTCAAATTTATTGTCATGTATACAGCGTACAATTAAAGTCTTACATGCTTGTCTGACCCTTGAGGGTTTCAGCAGAAGAAACATCTGATGCAAAGGTACAAACCAACACTGGGATATGAATATTTAAGCAAAAAACATTTTTTTCATCATGGCTAGATTGTTTGTTCACAAATAGTTACTTTTCACTTTAAAATGATTCATCTTGACCATGTGAAACCACAATAAAAACAAAAGACTTTAGAACAAAGACAAAATGTGTAAGTATCATTAGCAACCCAGAAACACGTAAAACCCCCAAAGGGCATGGATGCATTTAAAGGTGATGTACTACTCCTTTATCAAGTGTAAGACTTTATACTCATCTGTTCATTCAAACTTAATAATTGTGTTCATGCCGATTGACGTCGCCTTTGTGTGACTATTTTTAACATCATTCTCTTTAGTCCAAATCCTCACCCTGACATCTGCATAGATCATCATTTCTGCCTAGTGCAGATGTTCAAGTGACAGTCAACAGGTGTCACACCACACCCTGGCCTGATGAAGTCAGCATTTGTTCTCCTACTTCTGTCTTTTTCCACAAATAAAATCCATGCTGCTTTATTTTAAGCTACATCATTTTCTGAAGTACCTCTTCACATTATAGAAGGAGCATACAATGCACTCTGGAAACAGATTCATAAATTTGAATGGATGTACTTTACAGAGTTTTTATCATTCAATAGTCCAATACTAGTCAAAAAAAGACTTGTTAATGCGGCTAAAGTACTGCATATGTATGTTTTATTTACCTTAAAAATGCATTTGAAGTAATCCAGTGAAAATAATACATACATTAGTAAGAAGACTAAGGACTGATTAAAAGAACTGTTTCAGAGACAGCAGCCTATTAATCTGGAAGATTCAGGGTTTACCTTTGTTCCACTTACTATTCTAGATTTATTCACAACATAAAAGTATGGCCCTACAAGATTTTATAAAGTTATAAATGTAAATGAACAATGCCTGAAGGATATTTGGTGATGATTAAGGTGTTGCTATTGGTGCAGAGGAAGGTTACTGTTAAGACCATAGACAGGAATCTATAGTTTAAAAAGAAAAAAATACAGGGCAATGATATAAAAAGATAAAGACAAATGTAACAAAAATGCAGCATTCAGGTGTGTTCACAGACTAAGTTAACTAACAGGAATGTTGGAGCTTTTCACATTTTTATTTACTTCATCCAAGAGTCAGTTATCATATTTTTATTAATTAAATATTTCTGCAATAATGAATTATATTCAAAAGTAACACTGATAATAAGGTGCTATTACACGTGTTAGTAGACTATTAAATACATGCTTTTTAGTAGCACATTACAGTAGAGTTAGAAATGGAGCAGAAATAGGCTTGTGGTGGCTTGGTGGCTTTCACACACAGCAGATTTCGATTCAAGTGATGTGAATTAGTCTATGACTAATTCTTCAGTCTTTTTTAAACATAACATTATTGAAAGTATATTATTAATACCTGTGGTGGGCTGGCGCCCTGCCCCACGGTTTGTTTCCTGCCTTGCACCCTGTGTTGGCTGGGATTGGCTCCAGCAGACCCCCCGTGACCCTGTAGTTAGGATATAGTGGGTTGGATAATGGTTGGATGGATATTATTAATACATATTTGAAAGTAACAAAACAAAATGACCAGTGCTAACATAAAATCAGTGTCAATGTTACCCTAGGAACAGAGAAAAGGGACTGAAATAAGTTCCTCATGTAGCTGTTAATATTAGATAAAAGACAGTAATTCATTAAAATTATATAAATAAGAAACTGGAAAGGAACGGACTAATTGTGCGATGGGAATACGGAAGGTAACAATTGTTTCACAGATTTTAGTTTAGGTCAGAAGATTCATGGAAGCAAAAGTGGCTCTGGGGGTCAAGACGTATGCTCAGGCTGGTGTACATTATATGGCAAAGTAACTGGCATGGCACAAACCACAGTCCTGCCATGTCCTTTCTATTAGCAGCCAGCGAGGTCCTTGTTGCATGCTCAGCAGCTCCGATCTCCGATCATTATTACCTCTAAAACCATCCATCCATCCATTTTCCAACCCACTGAATCCGAGCACAGGGTCACAGGGGTCAGCTGGAGTCAATCCCAGCCAACACAGGGCAGGGAACCAATCCTGGGCAGGGTGCCAACCCACAACAGGACACACACAAACACACCCACATACCAAGCACACACTAGGGCCAATTTAGAATCACCAATCCACCTAACCTGCATGTCTTTGGACTGTGGGAGGAAACCGGAGCGCCCGGAGGAAACCCACGCAGACACGGGGAGAACATGCAAACTCCATGCAGGGAGGACCCGGGAAGCGAACCCAGGTTTCCCAACTGCGAGGCAGCAGCGCTACCACTGTGCCACCGTGCCGCCCTACCTCTAAAACCATCCAATGTTTATATTGGTTATATGTAATTAGTTTAAACTGTACATCATAATGTCAGTTCATTACAATAATATTGTGCAGATATATCAGTTCAACATAATTACTTATTTCTAGAGAAGTTACTTTTTTTTGTACTTTACCTAGCAGCAGAGTGGTACTGCTGTGTGAACTGCTTGTGTGGAGTAACACAGGGAATTTACACAAAATATACAAAGTTCAAGCAGCCACTCAATTTTTGAACTGAACCAGTAAACTAACTCTTAGCTGAATTCACAAAGAACATTTCTCAGTTTTAAAATAGAGGAGTTCACAGACTTGCGAATGGAACATTTTGAAATTTCAAATCTTTGTATAGAGCCATGTGTTAGAGATATCTGAAGGAAAATTGAACTGTCTTGACAAATTTCCTTGAAGAACAAATGTGCCACATTTCAACAAAACTGCTGAAAAGGGGGCAGAGTTATTACATGCATAGACAGACAGACAGACAGACTTACTTCGCTATCACAGTAGTTGCTTTCCGCATTGTATGTGAACACACCTAAAATGAATGTGTCAAAGCAAGGTATTGAAAACTGAAAATTTTAGTGGAAGTCAAAAGGTGAAACAGTTTGAAGCTTTTAAGCACCTGGGCAGTTGCATTACAGAAGACAGACGAGGTGAAACGTTGTTATATGTGAAAGTGGCACTGGCACAGAAAGAAAGAACTCTCAGCACTGACAGAAATCATTTAAGGTTATGGCGTCGGGTTCAGCATTTTTGTGGTTGTAAGACACAGATGTGAGGAAATTCAAAAATATATATTATAAATATTGATGTGAGGAGCAATTGTAAAAGTCAGTTAGAAAAATAAGAAGGTAATGTGCTTCAGTTTATGAATGAAGACAGGAGTCATTGAACTAGACCAGCGAGGGAGATTTGGATGAAGCAGGAAAGTGAAGGTACAGAGAGAGTATTTGATTGAAATGTTACCAAACAGATCAGGAAAGTACAAAGGAACAAAACCATGAGAACATCATAGAACTCCACATAATGAAGAGCAGTAATATGCTAGTGCATTCAGTTTTACAAATGAGTTAAAATTTACAAAATATATATTATACTGTATATTACTGTTATGTTGTCTTTTATTTGTGCTTTTTATTTATTGTGCATTAGCGCTATAAACTTTGTAGTGCTTGTTTTAGAGTATAATAAAAAAATACTTCAATTGAAATCTTAATTTCATTTATTCTAACACAATATTTAGAACTCTGCATGAAACACTGGAGATTTAAATACAACTGTTGTAAAATGAATAAGACCAACACATTAGTGTTTTGTTTTTTGTCCTTCTTTGTGTGTTTTTAGGTAACTGAAATCATGTTCAGAGGGCATTTTGGGGCTATAGCATTGCCATATATGGTGGCATTTATTCAAATATTTATTGAGATTACAGCATTGTCATAACTGAATTGGAACACATTAAGCTGGCTCCTAAATGTCACTTTGCTTGTATGTTTATTGCATACCTTCATTTGAGATTTTTCTGCCAACTTGAACCAAGATTCCCTGTGGGCTGATTTTGCAGGGTAATAAAAGTAGTATCTAAGTGTCAGGATTCTTACAGAATGCTAAGCATCTAAACTATTCAAAGTCATAAACCATTATTTTAAAAAGTAATCTCTTTATTTCCCTTAGCTTCACGTTGTGCACTTTAATTCAGAGTCATATCCCAATTTCACAGTGGCAAAGGAGAAAGCAGATGGTCTTGCTGTTTTAGGCATCCTTATTGAGGTGAGTATCGCTGGTGGTCAGTTGACTCATGTTTGATCCCATATTTCCTTTTATAATGTTGACACGGTGAGATGAACTGGATCAGGTTAAAGCAGGAAAACAGCAAAAATTCACAGCAGGGCCCATTCATTGTGCAGCACTGCGTCATCTGTGTTATACACTCTATGAAATTCTGTTTGATTGCTGAAGCCATTCAAGTAGAGCAGGGTTCATTTGTCAGCTCACTTTTGTATGTAAGTGTCCAGAAGAAGCATTTATAGCTAGAGATCAACCAGATTCTTTTGATGTTACTTATTTTAACAAATTACAACAATGATTCTGTAAACGTCAAGGCTATTTTTTTTCCTAATTCTTGAACCTAATAGTGGCTAATGGCTTTGAGTTCCATGTCTGGTTGCTGTATATATGGAGTTGTCATTGTTAACGGCACCAACAGTGTCTCTAAGGATTAGTGTGAGCAAACTAGAAAGCCACCAGCTGAAAGATGTGGTCAGTAATAAGATGAAGGTCTGAGCCAAGAAGACAATCGGAACAGGACAACCAAATTAAATGATAAGGAAAATGCAAATGTCAGAGAGAACCGTTGAAGCCAAAACCAGAAGGCTAGCATTAGGGTTAAGGTTGGACAGGATGCTAACTAATGCTAAATATTTTCCTTATTTGGATCTTGCACAGTGGAATGGTAAACCCATTGGGCACAGCCAAATTAATGCTTGGAAAGCCCAAATGACGTTATAATTGCGGCTCCTGTAATAACGTTGACGTGAGCTTAATGACACCCGACAAGTAAATTAAAAAGACAGTAGCCAAAAATAACTTCTCAGAAGTAAAAACATATTAACAGAAATGGAGTTCCACATAAAAGAAAATGCAGTTTGCAAAGAAAAATCTATATAAACATGACAGAACACTTCAGTCGTGTCTTTCCAGTATTTGCCTGAGTTTTTCAACAGGTACTCTAGTTTTCTTACCCACAACCCAAAGACGTGAGATAGATTGATTTTTAGACATTAACCCCATGCGAATAGGCTTATGTGTGTGAATTGAACTGAATTGATTTAAGTGGATTTGTGAATATTGCTTCTTCTGGTTTATTAGTTGAAAGTGTATTGTTCTGCAAGTCACTAAACATATCATTCATTTTTAATATCTTTACTAGATTAATACATTTTGCTCATATTTAAAAAGATTGCAGTGTTTACTTTGGTTACTTGGTAAACCCTTTTATAAATATTCCTCTCAAACCTAAATCTTTACTAGCACTTTCTAAATAGTGTTGTCCTTTCTCAGTGAGCTGTTATTCATAACACTTTTCATTAACATCAGAACACAAGTTACATTGGTAAATATTTACTAAATACATAAACTGTACAAGATACATTTCTTAATATTACTTCCACTCCATCTAGTTCCCCCTTATCCAGAGTTCAAAGTATCGGAGAACGAGATTCGTTTTTTTTTCTGGGTGCCTCCACATCCAAAAGATGTGTTTTAGGTGCCAGATGCACACTAAACAGGTATGTGCACAGTGCATTTTGGACATTCATGCCCTGTAAAAATCTCATAACTAGAATACTTTTGAGAATGGATTATTTATGGAAGTTCAGAATTTCTCCCAAAAGCCATGCATTGTCGAATATTCTAGGTTACATAGGCTAAAAAGGGGCGGCATGGTGGTGCAGTGGTAGTGCTGCTGCCTCACAGTAAGGAGACCTGGGTCCGCTTCCTGGGTCCTCCCTGCATGGAGTTTGCATGTTCTCCCCGTGTCTGTGTGGGTTTCCTCCGGGTGCTCTGGTTTCTTCCCACAGTCAAAAGACATGCAGGTTAGGTGCATTGACGATTCTAAATTGTCCTTGGTGTGTGTGTCCTGGGGTGGGCTGGCGCCCTGTCTGAGATTGGTTCCTGCCTTGCGCCCTGTGTTGGCTGGGATTGGCTCCAGCAGACTCCCGTGACCCGGTGTTCAGATTCAGCGGTTTGGAAAATGGATGGACATAGGCTAAAGAATTTTTTTTGCTACACTTAAAATCCACATTCAGGTGACATAATCTGTACTGTCTCTTTTCACTGATCTTGGTTAGTTCCCTTGTTTACAATTACCTTTAATTGTTTTCTTGTGTCTTGGAGTTTTGTTTTCTTAATTTAATAAGAGTACGGAGGTCTCTAATGTGCCAATTCCTTAAAGTGCTGTGAAAACCTGCAAGATAGTCACTTGAGTGAGATCTAGGGGCTGGCTTGGGTCACATCTGCTAATAGTGACATTTCAGCTTATTGGTGACCCCTTCTCTTTCAGAGTACGTATCTTGCAATTTAAAAAATAATCCTTTTAAGTGATAATCTCGATTTTGGGTTCTTGTTCTTAGTTTTGATACTCAATTATGCTTTTCTCTCTCAATGGTCGTAAGAATTCAGCTTAGTTGTTAAGTTTGGTTTTGTTTGGGTTTTGTTCATTTACATTGAAAATGTTTGAGTTACTGCATCTTGTTTTTCCATTTATTTATATTTTATTCTGTTTATTTAAGGTTTGTTTCTATTTTTTGTTTCCTAAATGTATTACATTTGCTTACTTATCGATTAACATATTTGCATAGATGCCTACTTATTCTTATAATTGTTTAAAAATGTATATTGTGTAGTTATTTCTTAATAAATATTAAATATAAATTAATGGTGTGTGCTTTGGAAGGGTTTTGCATTTTTGGCCTTACATATAAAGAATTATTCACAACAAAGCGTAGCACAAAACAGAAAGGTACAGTATGTAAATTTTAAAATTTGAAATTTGAAAGAATATCTATACTTTAAAAATGATTTCTTACCAGAAAAATTAAAAAAACAATGATTTCATTGATCGTACTATACAGTAATATTAACTTAGTTCAAACAACAACTGTAATTACCAATAAAAAAAATTTCTTTACTTGACAAAATAACATGGCAAGGTTGTTTTTCATTGTTACAACTGTTAGTGTTCATATGTAGACAATCAAACATGATAAATATTGAACACAAATACTTACTAACACTCAGTTGTGTAATTTGATCAATGAATTAAAAACCTTTCATAGAAATTCAGAACCAGCACAATGAAGAAAATTTCACAAGCACTATTAAATCACTAAAAGTACTGTATTTTAAGCACAAAACCAAAAAAAGCAAAAGGTAAATAAAAACCACAGCTCAAAACAATTGTGGAACACAATTTTCCTTAAGAATGACAGTAACATGTACCTAAATGTCAAAATATGATAATTTGTTTAACAGATAAACCGGCTTCAACAATCTCAAAGAATCAACTGTCAAGAAAGCATATTGAAATGTTGTCAGTCAATCAAAATGGTGAGGTAAATTGTAGAAAATACATAGTTCATGGGTAAAAAAAGTAGACACAAATTTGATGCCTGTAAAAACATTAATCCTACAAGGCAATAAACTTTTATTATATGCATCACAATAATCCATACTAAACATTGGAAGTATACTTCTGTATACTAACTATCTATATATATAATTCACTAAGTCCATGGCAAGCAAGACGCACGCATGACAGAGCCCCGCCCGCCAACAATTCACTAAGTAGCCAACCATGGCACGCAAGACAGAGACCATGGGATACGCACGAGAGAGCCACGCCCACCAAATCACAGAGCCCCACCCACCAACTCTAAGACCATGGGATATGCACGACAGAGCCCCGCCCGCCAACTCTAACCCTCCTCCCGCATCATGGGATACGCAAGACAGAGCCCCGCCCTACGCGAGCTATATTAAGCGTCACCAATGAAGACTCGCTACACCTTAATGAACAAGTACTGAAACATCCCTACCAACGAAGTAACTTTCACCAGCGTTGACTCCATCGTCACAGACGATCCCGCAGATCAAGTTTCATTCCCCGAAGAATTTCTTAACAGTCTTACTCCCACTGGCATGCCTCCGCATAAACTCAAAATTAAAATAGGTTCAGTCATCATGCTTCTCAGAAACCTCATGCCAGCAAGAAGTTTCTGTGATGGCACTAGACTGACTGTTACCAGCATTCACCGCAATGTACTGGAGTGTAAAACGATCGCAGCTCCAACCTCACATACTGTCCTTATTCCCCGGATATCCCTGACCCCATCAGATTCAAATTTGCCCTTTACTTTTACACGCAGACAATTTCCTGTTGGATTGGCCTTTGCAATGACAATTAATCAGGCACAGGGACAAACTTTCAAAACGATATGCCTGTATCTGCCAAAACCAGTGTTCAGTCACAGACAATTGTATGTTGCTCTCTCCAGAGTTCCATCCTTTCATTCACTCACAGTCGTATCCTCAAACCCACCCCATTTGGACAACTGTGTCGTTCAGGAAGTGTTCACCCATCAATAAATAATTATGCGGTGTAAGAAGTTATTTTGTTAAGGGCATTGATGAGTACCAATATGCTAGTCTTTTGTAAAGCACCATGTAAAAAATAAAAAAATCTGGATTATCGTCCACTCAACTTTCCTTATACCTGTTCAGGTAAAGTACTGTAGATACCACTTCTGGTTGTCCAATTATAATGAAACTTCATATCTATGTGTTTCAATCACTTATCTTTGTTTATAATGCAAGTTTATATGGCAAAGAACTACTTCTGGTAACCCAAGCAAACTGAAATTTCAAATCTGATTGTTTTTTGTGGTCAGTAATATACTACTTCCAGTCACCTGATCAAAGTCAAATTTTATATCTAACAATAAGTAATGATCATACAAAATTTAAATTATTTATGTCTATTTATATAATGGTAGTAATGCATATGTAATAGTGTCGATACCTATTAAGATGTCATTTCCGATTATCTGATTAAGGTGAAATTCTATATCTACAATGTGTTTCTTACCATAACTAACAATGATATAAAATTTCAATTATATTTCTCTTCTTATAATGCAATTTCACATGAAAAATTACTATACAAAATTTCAATGAATTGTTTATTTAAACAATTTACTAGTTTATTTGAAAATTTTTAAATGTGTTCGGGTAAAGTACCACTTCAGTTGACATATGTTGCCCAAAAGTTGATAGAAAACTAACATTTTGATATAACACCCATATGCCAAATTTCATTTATCTAGCTCAAAGCTTTCTCGGGTTATCCTGTTTTCGTTCATACACACTGACACACACATGCACACAGACAGACAGACATAATTGCAAAAATGGTCAAAATGTGTTCAGGAGCACATGAAATGAGGAGATTCTTCAAAATGTCAAGGTTGGATTTTTTCGCAATTACTATACTTTCTCTATACTACGTATACGAGAAAGTAAAAACACGAAGGCCTTAGTTAAACCTATTAAAACAAAGGAGGGGAATACCTGTAATACTGACGCAGGGAAAAATTGGGATAATTGTGAATGACTGTCAGTATTGCTAAAATCTCCCCCAAAATTAAAGTGTACAGTCATTAAGGAAGGCAAAAATACTGTGAAGAAGTATGATTTATAAGAAAGTAACAAGGGCAAAACACTGGTAATCACCTTAGGTTTGTCAGAAAGCATCTGGTGATCCAGAAAATGTCAGCAGAAATATGCTGTGGATGGGATTTTCAAAATTGCAATTATATTAGCTAAACAGGTTATATTTTGCCCAATGAAAGCTTTATGATGCATTAAGTATAAGGATTGCTGCCAGTGTGTCTAGACTTCACTGCTCCTTCCATGCTGCTCCATCTGCTCTCATCCTCTAACCTCCACTGTCTGCAATTCAGCCCACAGGCTACACATTACCACTCACTTGGAGTCAGAGGCAACACCTATTGCCTCCCAAGTCTGTGAGCAGAACAATGCCTGATTCTTAAGGAGGCTACACAGTAGCCACAAACAATGCCAATGGATTTAGAAAAGTAAGAGCACCTTCTAATTACTTGTATATAAGGGCTTTCTATCCGCATCCTGCCTTCCACACAGATTCCTCCCATGGCCCGGTGTCAATTCCAATGATTTTGCTATTTGTTGTTTCTTTTATGTAGCTTCTACCTTTTGATTATCTGTGTTTTAGTTTCTAAAGATATTGCTTTAAGCTTTAGTGACATACTGTACTTTGCAAATTATATTTTATTACTATATAAAAATACCTACAAATACACATGAAATACGTAAGCACTCATATATAATAACTTTATGTTCTACAATATCAAAGACAAACAACATTTCTTCCTGGTAGGGAGGCTGCGCAGTGACTTCCACGGTGCTCTAGTCAAGTGGACGGGTGCTTGAACTAGCACATGCACCATTACTCAAGTTTTGCCAACTTTGTTATAAAGTAGCTTTTTCCAAGTATTTGTTAACCAAGGTATTAATGTTCTGTATAGTGTTTTCCAAAGAGGTGGCGTGGTATTATTTTGAAAAGTTGACACTAAAAGTACTGCTTCTGTTTTCAGGCGTTGCCTCTAATAGATGTCAGATTCTTGGTAAGTGTTGATTCTCTGGATTATGATTGTACTGTACTGTATTTAGAACATTAAAAAGTTTTAGACAAGAATAGGCCATTCAGCCCAACAAAGCCCATCCATCCTATCCAGCTAACTCCTCCAAAATAAGTTCAAGTTGAATTTTAAAGGTTCCCACCACACTTTTGTTAATTTTTCCTATGTGTCTATGGTACTCTATGTGAAGAAAAACCTTGTGGTAATGTGCCTTACTGGCATTACCAGTAATTTAAAGAAATTTAGTTTAGTGTCCTCTGCAGTGTTAAGAGAGAGGCATTTGTTTGGAAATGAAAAGGACAAAAAGGTATAAAGAAAGGAAACTTGCCTTTTTCTTTTATATAGTGTAGAGAGACGTCTTCGCTGACGATATGAGCGCCTCTTGTGGAGCGTCATGGCGGGTCTCGTGTAGATTGGAGAGACGGCCCTGCCATTAACCGGCCGGGATGGCACTGGCGGTCCTCCACTCCTGTGCGTGCCTCCCGCGACCTCATAACTCTACATGTGCAAAAGAAAGTGCGAAGCACCTTAATTGTAGTTTACCGCGGTTTAGAAAAGGAATCCCGTGTTTGCAGTTGTCTGGGCAGTAGATCAGGGGAAGGAGGCAAAAAAATGAAAAATGCTTTCTTTCACTTTTGGGTGCAGTTCGCGTCTCAAAAGCCGGCACTGCTACACTATGTGCACGTGTCGGCTGCTCGAACTTTTATAGTATTTTTACAGGGCAGGAGACGCCACTTTTTGCAGATGCGTTTACGTCATCGCGTGCCCGTGGAGGGATGACGTAGAACAGTTTAATTGGTCAGCGCGAGGGGGCCAAATACAAAAGGGAATTACGGCCTCTAGAGGGGGTCTCTTCTGACTAGATCTTGCTAGAGAAAGGTACTTGGTAGAGCAACGATTTGAATTTACCAAGCACTATAGCTTGTGCCGTGATTACTGTAAATATTTTTTCTTGTATATACAGTGCATCCGGAAAGTATTCACAGCGCATCACTTTTTCCACATTTTGTTATGTTACAGCCTTATTCCAAAATGGATTAAATTCATTTTTTCCTCAGAATTCTACACACAACACCCCATAATGACAACATGAAAAAAGTTTACTTGAGGTTTTTGCAATTTTATTAAAAATAAAAAAACTGAGAAATCACATGTAGGCCTACATAAGTATTCACAGCCTTTGCTCAATACTTTGTCGATGCACCTTTGGCAGCAATTACAGCCTCAAGTCTTTTTGAATATGATGCCACAAGCTTGGCACACCTATCCTTGGCCAGTTTCACCCATTCCTTATTGCAGCACCTCTCAAGCTCCATCAGGTTGGATGGGAAGCGTCGGTGCACAGCAATTTTAAGATCTCTCCAGAGATGTTCAATCGGATTCAAGTCTGGGCTCTGGCTGGGCCACTCAAGGACATTCACAGAGTTGTCCTGAAGCCACTCCTTTGATATCTTGGTTGTGTGCTTAGAGTCGTTGTCCTGCTGAAAGATGAACCGTCACCCCAGTCTGAGGTCAAGAGCGCTCTGGAGCAGGTTTTCATCCAGGATGTCTCTGTGCATTGCTGCAGTCATCTTTCCCTTTATCCTGACTAGTCTCCCAGTCCCTGCCGCTGAAAAACATCCCCACAGCATGATGCTGCCACCACCATGCTTCACTGTAGGGATGGTATTGGCCTGTTGATGAGCGGTGCCTGGTTTCCTCCAAATGTGACGCCTGGTATTCACACCAGAGTTCAATCTTTGTCTCGTCAGACCAGATAATTTTCTTTCTCATGGTCTGAGAGTCCTTCAGGTGCCTTTTGGCAAACTCCAGGCGGGCTGCCATGTGCCTTTTACTAAGGAGTGGCTTTTGTCTGGCCACTCTATCATACAGGCCTGATTGGTGGATTGCTGCAGAGATGGTTGTCCTTCTGGAAGGTTCTCCTCTCTCCACAGAGGACCTCTGGAGCTCTGACAGAGTGACCATCAGGTTCTTGGTCACCTCCCTGACTAAAGCCCTTCTCCCCCGATCGCTCAGTTTAGATGGCCGGCCAGCTCTAGGAAGAGTCCTGGTGGTTTTGAACTTCTTCCACTTACGGATGATGAAGGCCACTGTGCTCATTGGGACCTTTAAAGCAGCAGAAATTTTTCTGTAACCTTCTCCAGATTTGTGCCTCGAGACAATCCTGTCTTGGAGGTCTACAGACAATTTCGTTGACTTCATGCTTGGTTTGTGCTCTGACATGAACTGTCAACTGTGTGACCTTATATAGACAGGTGTGTGCCTTTCCAAATCATGTCCAATCAACTGAATTTACCACAGGTGGACTCCAATTAAGCTGCAGAAACATCTCAAGGATGATCAGGGGAAACAGGATGCACCTGAGCTCAATTTTGAGCTTCATGTTAAAGGCTGTGAATACTTATGTACATGTGCTTTCTCAATTTTATTATTTTTAATAAATTTGCAAAAACCTCAAGTAAACTTTTTTCACGTTGTCATTATGGGGTGTTGTGTGTAGAATTCTGAGGGAAAAATGAATTTAATCCATTTTGGAATAAGGCTGTAACCTAAGAAAATGTGGAAAAAGTGATGCGCTGTGAATACTTTCCGGATGCACTATATGTACAGTATATAGATATATCTGGATTAACTTTGGTGGAGGTATTTATTGGGTTGTGGTTACTGGTGCACTGTTTATTTTTGTATATACACTTTTTTCTGTATTTTGACTATTTTTGGGTGAATCCTGTATTATACACTGTTTGGAGGAGCAGCTTCCTGACTTGGATCACTGTGCAGGAAGACAGCTTCACATTTTGCTTTTGTGTATATATATGGATTTCACTAGTTTGTGTGTATTTTACTTTTTCATTTGGGACTTTCAGGAAGCACTGTAAATACTGTATATAGTCATTTCTGGGCTACATTTAATTACTGTTTTTGTGTGTCCTTTGCGGTATTGGACTGTGTATCCATATATATAAAATCTGCAGGACATTATTTTTGTTTTCTTTAAGTGCACCTGTAAATAAAACCACTTTGTTTTTCAAAAAACCCAACCCTTTTTATGTCCGTGTCTCCCTGTCTTATACCATCATCCTGGTCACGCGTGGTCCCACATACTAGACACCTAGAGTGTAGGCTGGTGATTCCAATTCCCACTACACAGGGTGTCACAAACCTACAAACATTTGCGCACAATTTACCTTTAACAAGTATCCACCTGTGTCCCCATATTCTTGTTGAAGAATGTATTTTAATGTAACAGGTTGGATCCACTGTAATAATTCAAAAACTTCAGTCTTATCACCTTTTAATCTCCATTTGCTTAACCTGGAAAGGTTCAACTTCTTTAATTTTATTTTATACAACAGCTAGAATATATTGGTGCACATAGTATAATATGTAAAGAACAGGTAATGCAGGATCTTCTTTCCAAAACTAGACAAGCAGAAGTGGGTTCAAGTCTTTAAGTACAGATGTCCTCCGCCCATTAAGAATTGAAAATTAGGTACACAAAATCTCTGTGCTTAAAGATAATTTAAACAAAAGAATGTTCTTTTCTATGAATGCTTCGAAATTCAGGTGCAATGTTGAACATTTTCTTTACTTGTTTCATAATGACTAACATTTCTTGGGGTCACAATTGCACAGTACCGTAAAGAATAATTTTTAATTGTGTTCATAAGAATTGTTTATGAATGCTTTGAAATCACTTCAGTTTTTTTTTTTTTTTCATCTGGATGTTATTTTTCATTTTTACTATGGATCTATCTAGTCTTCTATAAGCCTCTATAAGAGGGTGAAAAATGACACATTTCTATTACAATGAAAATATTTAGACTTTAAACGTTTAAATAAAGCACACATTTTAATATTTCAAAAATCTGACACAACTTGTTCATTATGTACAGTTCTTCTGCCTCATAAAGTGAATCATTCCATTTCTTATGAAAACCCCAAATTAGGGCAATTTACGCTAATTCAGACTTCTTAAATTTTAATAGTCAACTGGAATGTATTTAGCACAAAGATTAAAACGTATGTTTTACCTCAATTGCTTTCTTTTCCAGTGGATTCCAGTTTATATAATCAAGCCTTTCTTTGAACAAAACAAAAAAACTGCACATAGCTGTAACTACATTCTATTTCATCTGTTTAGAACAGAAGGGCCATCAGCAAAAAATGTTCCTTCAGTGAAAGAAACACAGAGGGAGACTTGGCTTAACAATATTACCCCGAATCATGCATGCATCTGGTAATGCACAGTATGTGACATCAACAGTATAAAAGTCAGTGTGTGCATTTCTGGAGTATCAGAAATTAGGATAACCAGTGTTGGTGTATGCTTCTTTTTGAGTAAAAACGTTCCCAGTAATCAAACTCGCAAATGCAATTAGAACTTGGATTTTTGTCTTAACATTTTGAGTTTGATGACAGATCAATTAGATTTTTGGTAATGACTGCTGATTCAATTCATTTCTGGATCCTGTTCATTAAAAATCATTGTGGTCACATTACGTGTATAAGGCATCATAATATAAATATAAAGGGATACATTTTTATTCAAGTTCATCCTTTAACATTTCCAGAATATGTGGTTGATTACAGACGTCAATAGTCACTGGCTTGATTACAGAAACAAAAAGAATTGTTAATACACTCCATTTTTGATGGACGCGCCTTATCCCAAAGATAAAAAATCTGATATTGTTTGTACCAACCAAAATGATTAGATTGTAATTGGTTTATCCACATGGGATATATTAAGTGCAAACCCAAACTTACATTAGAGAACAAATAAATGATCCCTTTCAACCCTGTGAAATGTCTCTTCTCCATCTACCAATAGCAATACTATACCTTGAGGGTTTCATATGTAAATGATGTATATATTATGTTAAACATGAATCATAATTTATGTGTCTTATGCTACCTGAGGTAGGCTAAGCGGGTTAAAAAAATGACATGACATAAATCATAAATGAGACAGAGATTGATTATCTTCATGTGAAACAATGATATGCAATGCTTACTCTATTTTTTATTTAAAAAGACTTTTTTCAGGACTTTCCCCATTGTTATTTTGAAGGGAGGCGGGTCTGTTTCTTTTACAGTAGGACTTTTGTTTTCTTAATATTGACTGACAGACATCCATGTTTTAGGTGGGTTTTCCTTTTCTCTTACTGGAACAAAGTAACATTAATGTGATAATCTGGGAAAAAAATATTTTATACATACCCATCTGAACCTGTAGCTTTTGCAGTTCTCTAATGCCAGTTAATATTTCAGGTTCTGGTTTATCCATCCTGTTTAATCATAATGTCTTAAGCTGTAATATACAGTAATATGCTGTGTAAAAGTATATGCCTCTACTACAATCTTCTGTTTTTTCATATTTCATGCAAAGAATGGCCTATGATACAGGACGGACCACGAAAAAGTAGCCCACGTTACTATAGTATTACTGGCGGCCTTCCGTAAAGAAAGAAAGAACTTCTGTATTGCGCGCTTTGCTGGGACACCAGCGGCAGGAAACTTTGCAGCAAAAATGTCCCGGGTTTCCTTAATGGAACCCGTGAGAACGTACGCCTCCACTATCGCGATTCTTTGTGGAATGGGATACATGTCACTCCGCTCGTACTCATGTTCGCACCTCTACTGTTCCTTCAACCCGGCAATATGATGCCTCCTTTGTCGCCGTTTCCCCAGACTAACAGGACCCGGGGGCGGGGAAGCGTGACGCAAGCCGCCAACGCGGCGTCCCCCCAATAAACTCGGTGGAAGGGTTGGGTTGACAAGGTGCTACGGGGAAGGATTCACTCGGCGCGCCACTCTGGCAGGAAGGCGGGCTACTTTTTCGTGGGCCACCCTGTATTTATATAAAATGCATTATTACACAAAGAAAACAAAAGCGAACACAAAATACAATTATGAAATAACTTTCCTTATACTGTATCATGAGCAAAGTTATCCAACACTACTATTACCAATATGAAACCTCCCTAGTTTCAAAACTTGGTTGCAGCAGTTTTAGCAATAATAATTGCATCTGAGCATTTCTTATAATTTGATTTCTGTCTTTTATATTGCTGTTGGGGAATTTTAGGTCACTTTTCTCTGTAGACCTACTTTAATTCAGTTACACTAGTAGTTTTGTGAGTGTGAACTGCTCATTTCAGGTTCTGCCATAAGCATCTCTGTTGTGTTCAAGTCAGGACTTTTACTAGGTTAGTCCAAAAGTTTAACTTTGTTTCTCATGAGCCAATTGCCTCATAGACTTGCTTTTGTTTTTTGGGTCATATGCTGCTTCAAGTCACCAACAAATAATATTCTGGTAACGTATGCTGAATTCATGATTCTTTCAATAATGGCAAGTCATGAGACAGCAAAGCATCCCCACACCATTACACTACCATCTCCATGTTTTATTGTTGTCATGTGCTTACTGTCAGATGCTGTATTAGCTTTATGCCAAACTGAGTGTTGCCAAGTCCAACTGAGTGCTGCCAGGTCTGGAGTTTTTCCCACCCAACTGAGCTATCTTTGATCACTATCCACTGGTTGCTGTTTATTGGGCTACTTTTTAAAAGCAATGTGCCATTTTAAGCTATTTTCCCGCCCTCCTCCACCACATTTTTACCCGGTTTTTCATCCATCTAGCAATTTTTCCTCTGCTATTTGCACTTATACATGTTCTTTATCATTGTTAGATCTCAGAGAGGGACTAAGCACATTGTGTAATGGTTTATACCCATTCTATTACTCTGAACATTCTCTGAGGCGGACCTAACCACCCACAGAACCCCAGGCATTGATGGTACATACCTAACCCTCTGGCTCTAGACACAGTACCCCGCTTTCTTGTGCGTCATTTTGTCCACCTCAGGTATTAGCCTATTTTTTTGGGTAACATTGTTATTTTTAACTTGTATTTGGGATATACATTTTTTAAGAACCTGGCAACCCTGATCTGTCCATAGAACATTATTTCAAAAGGCTTGGAGATCATCCAGGAGTTTCGAGGCAAACACTGATTTACACTTAGGTGGCAGAGGCTTCTACCTTGCTACTCTCCCACAAATACTTTTTTTATCATGCAGTCATGAACACTGACTGCTGAGGTTAGAGAGTACTGCAGTTATTTGGATGTTCTCCTGGGACATCCATTGCTGTGTCTTTGGGATAATTTTCAAAGGCCATCATTTCCTTTGAAGATTTCACTACTCTTCAAAATGTTTTTTGGACATAATAGCTATTATTGTGGTGTAGAGTTCCAGAGTGTTAGAGATAGCTTTGTAACCCTTTCCTAACTTTTTCTATCTCGTCTGGAAATTCCTTTGATTAAGGCATGGTTTTCTACAAATCTTGAGATGATTACTTTACTCTTGTGGTAAGGTCAAAATATGGTTTATGATTCAGGTATAGGTCCAACAGGACTGGTTGTGTTCAGTCAGCTAAATCTAATAATCAATTAACTGTGGTCAGCTACTTGAGTGAATACCTTAGGGGGCAATTACCTTTTCACACAGCCAATACAGGTACTGGACAACTTTACCACTTATAAAGCAGCAATTTAGAAATGTTGTTATTTATGTACTTTGGCTCCCTTTACAATATTCTAAAATTACTAGGGGGCTTTGCCTCCTTCTCGTTTTGCTCGCCAACCGCCTGCGCTTGCACTACGCGCTAGTCTCTTTGCAGTTCTCACGTATGGGGTTGCGAATGTACAATTTACTAACTATTTTACTTTACAGCGAGTAATTAACCATATTCAAAAATAGTAAAATGTAATAATTTGAAAGTAAATTATGTTTCATGTTGTGTTAGAGTTATTCGTTGCGAAATACGATTTCGTTCTCTTTGGCTTTGAAATTAACACGCAAAAACTATTTAAACTTACGCTTTTACTCTAAAACTTAAGTAAAAACAATTTTATGAATTAAATTTTCGTCAATATCGCATTGAATTGTGCTTCTGTATTTGGACTTTCATCGTGACAACGCAACGTATAACTACCCATGATCGGGCCCGGTCTTAGGTATTATGGGGCCCTAGGCGAAAGGGGGGTCCAGGGGCCCCCTGAGGGGGGCGGAGCCCCCCTGGAAGCTCTGTGAAATGTGTGAAAATTAGATCAAGGAGTCGATCCGGGGCCCCCCAGACGTGCCGGGGCCCTAGGCAGTCGCCTACTTCGCCTATGCCTAAGGCCGGCCCTGATTGGGACAAATAATGCTGTAGTATATTTAAGTATATATGACAATTGCTCACTCGGACAATTTGTTTTGGGGGCCCCCAAGAAGGCGGGGGCCCTAAGCTATAGCTTGTGTAGCTTATACGTAAATCCTGCACTGCCCGTGATTGAATTTTGTTTCTTTCTCTCTATTAAATAAAACAACTTTTTCGAATGTTTGGCTCTGTGATTTGTAAATTGTCATTGCAAAAGCTACTCTAACGGGAAACTGTTAACGTTTTAATACGAATGGCATATCAAGATCTCCTTTGTTGTCTAATATTATCCCCTGAAGATGTACTACATTACCTTTCTTGGATACATCCTTCTTTCAACAGTAATTCGAGCGGAGGAAGACCGGATGGTGTTAACGGTTGTAGATATTCTACGGGATATTGTAAGTTGATGTTTTCATCTTCCGCACGATCACCACCAACTGTTTCAGCATAGTCTATTGATACGCATTTAACCAATTTGCAGTGTAACCGATCGACATCGTCGTTTCTCGGTGCTAGGATTGTACTGTTGATAACCCTTCGTGATGCAGTTCTTCAATAAGATTTGGACATAATACGTCTTCTTTAATTGGGAACTTAAAGTGAGGAAAATGTTAAAATTTATAAGAACTGAGAGAACAGGAACTGTGTCTGTCAAAAGCATTCACATGAATGAGAGGTGAGAGTACCATGTGCGTGGTTGAATATGGTTGAGAGGAGGGCAGGACTTGAACAAATCTCATGGCCAAAGTCTCGTCTCGTAGGACTTGTCTTGACTTATCTTGTCGCAGGAATTTTTTATATAATAAAGAGACATTCTGTCCCGAGATGGGACAAATATAATAGAGAGATATGAATTGGTCATGAATTAATAAAATGACACGTTACTGGTGAAAAGCTCCTTTGGCTGAATGTGCAAGCCTTTAAAAGTGTTAAGTCACACATTGCATTGAGAATTGAATATGGTTGAGAGGAGGGTGGGACTTGAAAAAATCTCATGGCCAAAGTCTCGACTCCCAGGACTTGAAAAAATCTCTTATATCATCTTGTCGCAGGAATTTTTTATATAATAGAGAGACATTTTGTCCCGAGATGGTGTCTATACATTACCAACAGACTCCTGTGAAGAAACACCACAGCAACAAGGAAGCATTCTTCCATGCAACGACATCATTAACAAAGAGACAAAAATACCATTGATATTAAATAAAAAAGGTTTCTGCAAAACCAAGTTTGTCAAAAAATAATTTCAGAATTAAGCAAAAGCAATTTAATTCACAGAGGATACTGACAAACTCCAATCACACAGCAACAAGGCATGGAATTTGAACCTAGAATGCTAGACCTATGAAGATGCAATGGTACCAACATGCCAACATAAAGTCATATACAGTAGTATTCCCTAAAAGTGTTTTTATCTCTTAAATTTGAGTCCATTGAGGTACTGATTTCTGTAATACCACTGCAGATTTCTTTCTTTTGTGATTGATGTACTAATATCTTACTAGTTGTTTAACCATGTTCACAATATGAGCTGTGTGATTTATGTTATAATTGATTAGTTTCTCTTGTGCTTAGAAGATTGAACTTTGGTGCACTAATGTCTTTTTGGAGACATCGGATGTATGCAATTTAACACAAGTCTCTTAACTAGATGATGACATGATTAACTTACAAATTTGTTCTTTTGGTTTACAGCATCCCGCTTATGTACAAAACATGATCATTTTCTTCCTTATAAATTATTCAAATGCTTCCTAAAAAAGTTAAGCAGAAGTCTTTAGACTGGAGTTTGTTTCTCTTAAAAGATCACTTTGTAAGGATACATTCTTATCATCTGTCCGCATTAACAAAATGAATTGCCAGCTGCTCAATAAATTAAATGAACTGGTTATTGAAAGTTCAAAGATATGTAGCGCATGGTCAGATATTACAGTGCCATAATAGTTGCATTATTTGACCACAAAATAGTCAATTTGTGAATAGTTGTATGAGAGAAAAAAAGTAGTTTTGCCTTGAGGTGCAGAAACAGTCATTGATAAGAATTATTTTTTTTAATCTAGTATTATGGAAATCATTGTGGAAAATGATATCACTGAGGATCATTGATTTAAAACACAATCAAAACCTCTTACCAGTATAAGTTAATTTTTTCAAACTTTGGGAAGTTAGATATAAATACAATGGGGTTATTTATGGTAATACTGCTTAACTTTGTAGTACCTACGTCCTATGGTTGTAGGCTTTGACAAAGGATAGCACCTAAAATTCAGTATATGGAATCACTTATACATTTTAATAGTAGGATAGAGTTCAAAATCTCAAGGCAAGTAATACAAAAACAAAATTTGGAGGCAGTGAGAATGAATCAAAAAATAGGATGAAAGGTAAGTCAAAAAAGAAGCCTGATTAACAGAAGTGAGGGTTGAAATTCCAGAATATTAGACATGAACATAACGTCTGAAACATGAAACATCCAAGGAACTAATCAGACAAAATGCCTAAGCAGCGCCAGTAACTCTGGAACGTCCAATGTGACATGTATCACACGACTGACATGACATGTCGGGCAGAGGTGTAAATAACTTGCACAATGGAGGCTTTCTGAAAAGCAAGCAGGTGAATATGACTTAAGATGTGGCATGACAGCCCTTATTTGCACAAGATAAAAACTCAGACTGCTGCTTTTCTGTTGCAGGAGGGGGAGAATGCCAATCCAGCTTATGAGCACATTCTGAAAAACCTAATTTATATACAGCACTCAGGTAAGAGCCTAACCAAAAGCACAGCATAAGCCTATAAGGACATTGTGGCTCACAAAATAAAGTGGCAACACTTTAGATTAGAATACTATCTATACTCCATCTGTTTGTTACATACTGTTATTTAGCAAAACATTGTGGAAAGCATACCCCCAGACACAGACAGACACACGCCAGAATGTCCAAAACACACTTCTTTATTTCCTCTTTGCACCACAATGCCTTCCTTCACCAACTCTTTCTTCTTCTCTTTCTCTCTTCTTCTTCCCTTCTCACCTTCAACCTCCTCTCTCTTTCTCTCTTCTTCTTCTCCTTCTTCTTTATCTTCTTCTTCTCTTTCACCTTCGACCTCCTCTCGCCCTCCTCACAAGCTTCGTCTTCTTCCTCCCAACTCTGGCTCTCCTAGTGGAGGGAGGCGGCCCCTTTTATTATGACCCGGATGAGCCCCAGGTGCTCCCCCTGACATCCCTTCCTGGTGTGGCGGAAGTGCTGCCATCCAGGACTCCCTAACTGTCCGGGCGCCCCCTGGCGGTGGCCATGTCTTCTCACAGTGGTGAGTGTCCTGGCTCCATTCCTGTGGCCCCTAATTAGGTCAGTGCGGCTGCCTTCTCGTGGCCGAGGAGAAGTATCGTCCAACTCGGGGACTGTCCAGGCGTCCCGGTCGGGCAGTGTCCCCGCTCATCCGTGACAACATTTAAAAACATTCTTAATAAAACTTACAAAGTGATTATCTTTGTGCAATGTGGCATACAAAAGTAACTTCACTTTGGTGGCTTAAGCAGGTCAGAATGTGTCTCTCAATATTGTATACTTCAGTGTAAGGTTGTGAATTCTTAATTAATGTTTAATAAGATCAAGTGAAGCTCTCATATGCATAATTCATTTTACCAGCATATCACAAGCTCTTCATAATATGCCACAGTATACAGAAATGAACAACCATTTTAGTGATGATTTGTGTTATTAAGATTATTAAGACCAAAAGAAGCCTTTGTTAAGGTCTTGTTACATAACAGTATGTGTCTGTAGATGCATTAATAGTAGGACCTAATCTAACGTCAATAAAGCCTCACCCTGTTTAGGAAATTGAAAACTCAAACTGCATGGTAGCATAGCAATAAGCTGCAATGAAAATTTGAAGCTGAATCAGGCGCCAATATTATGTTGTTTGCTTGGTCTCCATCTTTTTGCAGTTTATTTTCTGACAGCCCTGGTTTGCTTTCAAGTCAAAAGATGCCTTGTTAAACTGATCACCGTCTCTGACTTGCCTTGCCGGCAAAACCTCAGTGTTGCTAAAATAAACACAAAAATGAAGCATGTTTGCAAAACTGGAATCTACCATATATGTGCACTCTGAATGTGAATGAGGCCAGGCAGGTCAGGTTTAGAACTATACAGTAGAATCTTGTTGCGCTTGGTGCCGTTTCCCTTGCACCTATTGTCATCACAATGGGATGGGCCTTTTATTTTTTTTTTATTTTTGTCAGTGTTGCTTGTATTGTATTCTCTTGTGAATATCACTTCTGTGATGTATCACAGTCAGAAAGCTATAACAACTATTACATGTGCACTTGTCCTGCGTTTATGTATATTTTGTACCCTGGTCCCGGGGTTACGTTATTGTCAAGCCACTGTATGCTGCAATACTGTCTATGGATGGTAGAACAATAAAGCCACTTGACTTGACTAGATAACATCCTTTCTCAGTTTCTTTACATTTAGTTTTTTTGCGCTACAGGATATTTTCAGTGTCTTAAAAATTGTCTTATATTCTTCCCTGATTGAAGCTTTCCAGCAGTGTTGTATAGTAACAAAGCAAAATTACTTTGTTACTGTTCTTGAGTATGTTTTGAGAATATCACTTTACTTGAGTATGATATTTTATCTCCACTTCACTGCATTTTCACTCACAAATGGCTCCTTTTTCCTTCAGTGGTAGCGCCACTGCCTTGCAGTAGGGATACCAGGGTTCATATCCCAGGTCCTCCCTGCGTGAAGTATGCACGATCTTTCTGTGTCTGCATGGGTTTCCTCCCACAAACACATGCAGGGTAGGTGAATTGGAAATGCCAAATTAGTGTGTGTGTGTGTGTGTTTGACTGGTGAAAATGGAAGTTTTTATTTTAAGGCAAGGCTTATTTACTGTTGAATGCAGTGTTAACTAAAATAAATAAATGAATTAAATAAGTACACAAATAAATAAACAACAAAAACATATTTCATGACACATTTATTTATGTTCACATATCATTTTGTTATTATTGATTTATTGTCATATTTCACAATGCATTTATTCATTTGTGTACTTATTTATTTCATTTTGTCTGACATACTCCTCCAGAATGAGTGCCTAAGCCACTGAATTAGGATGCAATAATTAAAACGTCTTCCCATGCTGAAGTCACTGCTGCAAGTTGTAGAGTCACACTTTATCGAGTGTAATACAACTTACATACGTCTGAATTACTTTAGGTTTGTAAAATGTTTTTGACAATATATAAAACAAGGACAGATCTTACATTTACTTGTACTTTTGATACTTAAGTACACTTAATGGCAGATAATTTAAAACTTCTACTCTGTTTTCTCATGGGCATATTTTACTTAAGTCACTTACCAAAATGGTTCTCACGTATGGCTGTTGGCTACTTTATACAACTGCTTTTCAATAAGCTTTGACTCTTCCTTTGTTTTCAAGATTTAGCAGTTATTAGTTGAATTATTAAGCAACTACTTATCTTGATATTTTGTCAGATATAATAATAATAATTAATAATAATTCATTACATTTATATAGCGCTTTTCTCAGTACTCAAAGCGCTATCCACACAGGGAGGAACCGGGAAGCGAACCCACAATCTTCCACAGTCTCCTTACTGCAAAGCATCTTTATTGTGCTCCTTTCAGCTAATTTTGAGAATTCTGAAGAAAAAAATGGTTATATTAGATCACAATGGTGCCTTTCACAGAAAAGGGGTGCATAATTATGAAATTAGTCATTTTATTTAGATTCATTTATAATGAATTGTAAAATGTTTCACCTTGTTCAGGATTGGTGTCTACTGTGCACCTTTTCTAACTGGAATAACCTTTGGCTTCCTTCAGTCTTTAATTGGGATAAAGAGGGTCAGGATATCAATGTACAGATTGAATTATATATATATATATATATATATATATATATATATATATATATATATATATATATATATATATATATATATATACAGTAATCCCTCCTCCATCGCGGGGGTTGCGTTCCAGAGCCACCCGCGAAATAAGAAAATTTGCGAAGTAGAAACCATATGTTTATATGGTTATTTTTATATTGTCATGCTTGGGTCACAGATTTGCGCAGAAACACAGGAGGTTGTAGAGAGACAGGAACGTTACTCAAACACTGCAAACAAACATTTGTCTCTTTTTCAAAAGTTTAAACTGTGCTCCATGACAAGACAGAGATGACAGACAATTAAAAGAATGCAAACATATCTTCCTCTTCAAAGGAGTGCGTGTCAGGAGCACAGGCTGTCACAGAGATAGAGAGAAAAGCAAACAAATCAATAGGGCTGCTTTTAAGTATGCGAAGCACCGCGGCACAAAGCTGTTGAAGGCGGCAGCTCACACCCCCTCCGTCAGGAGCAGACAAAGAGAGAGAGAGAGACAGAGTTTGTTTTTCAATCAAAAATCAATACGTGCCCTTCGAGCTTTTAAGTATGCGAAGCACCGTGCAGCATGTCGTTTCAGGAAGCAGCTGCACAAAAGATAGCAACGTGAAGATAATCTTTCAGCATTTTTAGACGAGCGTCCGTATCATCTAGGTGTGCGAACAGCCCCCCTACTCAATCCCCCTATGTCAGGATCAGAGAAAGTCAGCGCAAGAGAGAGAGAAAAGTAAGCTGGGTAGCTTCTCAGCCATCTGCCAATAGCGTCCCTTGTATGAAATCAACTGGGCAAACCAACTGAGGAAGCATGTACCAGAAATTAAAAGACCCATTGTCCGCAGAAATCCGCGAACCAGCAAAAAATCTGCGATATATATTTAAATATGCTTACATATAAAATCCGTGATGGAGTGTAGCCGCGAAAGGCGAAGCGCGATATAGCGAGGGATTACTGTATATATATATATATATATATATATATAAATACTTTTTAAAAACCATGCTTATATTAAGTTAAAAAATGTACTAAAAAGTAAAAATAAGTCTCTCATACATCACTCGTAAAATGGTGGGCGCTTTTGCTAAGATTTTAAGAAGTGTTTTTTGAATGTTGATTGATGAAAAGTGCTCACGTTTTTATTTTACGAGTGATGTATGAGAGACTTATTGTTACTTTTTAGTACACTTTTTAACTTAATATAAGCAAGGTTTTTAAAAGTATGTTTTATATAAATTGTGAGAAGCAGCCCGGACACAGACAGACGGACATTGTTTGTCCACCCAACACACATTTATTATTTACAATATGTACAAGAGTCATAGCACAAACCCAGTGCCTCCAGCACCAATCCCCCAAAGTCCAGGCCTCTCTTCCAGTGCCTTACTCTTCAGGCTGCCTCCACTCCTCTCCAAGACAATTCTCGTCCACTTCCACCCGACTCCAGTCTTCCTCTGAAGGGAGGCTGCCCCTTTAAATAAGCGCCCGGATCTGCTCCAGGTGTTTCCAGACACTCCTCCGCCGACACTCTCCTGTGTGGCGAAAGTGCTGGCTGTATCCCCGGAAGCACTCCGGGTGTTCCTGCTCCTCTTCCCCCCAGCACTTCCTGGTGTGGCGGAAGTGCTGAGGTCCAGGGCTGTCTAGGCACTGGGGCACCCCCTGGCGGCAACCACGGGCCCCTACAGGGTTGAGCTTCCCAGCTCTGTACCCGTGGCCTCCAAAGCAACCAGGGCAGTCGCCCCCTCGTGGTCTGGATGAGGCACAAGCCCTCCTCTGGTCCTCCTGGGCATCTTGGCTGGGTACCACCCCCATCCGGGTACCACAATATATATTATTTTCAACTTTTTAGTCTTGGGTTTGTTTTAGTATAATTTTGTAATCAATATTTTAACTCTTCCTTCAATATTTCTATCCGTTACTAGCGCCATCTATTGGTGAAATCTTTAACTATTCTTCATATGAAAATTTCATTTCTTAATTAACATGGATTAATTGATCAATTAGTGAAACTGATTATTGATTCATGTATTGTCATCGGAAGTGAGTAAGTGTGCAAAATTTCAAGTCATTTGGACAATAGGAAGTGGGTTAAATATCGATTACAAGATTTGTACCAGACAACAAACAAGTGAAGTTAAAAGAAGCGTGGTAATAAAAACAGAGAAACAACATTTGCATTCACTTTGACAGATATTGGTTTTATGTAGATTAAAATAAAATAAATAAACACAATTAGTTTTCATATTGTAACACAGTAAAATGTCCAAAATACCAAACAGTGGTTGAATTTTTCAGAGACATCTTGCAGTCAAGGATATACTATGACTGAAATCAGCAGAATGAAAATCAATTAATACAATAAGTTTACATATTTTATTTATTATTCAATTTGAATTGTAAACTTGGATTGGACCATTTTAAACAGAAAGAATTCAACTGCATAACTTACTTTTCTTCAATTTAGAACAAATTCAGCTTAATTGATATACTCCTGACCCCTAGCATCCTATGACTGAGGAGTAGAAGAAGAACAAACATGGATTTTGGATGACGGCATTTAAACATTGAATATGTCTGCCTTTATCACAGTCATCTTGTAAAGTTTCTTAGTGTATTTTTAAAGTGTTCTACTTTTGTGCTTTACTTTATTTTACTCTTGTGCTTTGAATCTTGTTCTGATCTTCAGTGTTACAAATCTTTGCCTTGCTTGCCTGTGCAATTGCCCTTTAGGATTTTGTTCCTGTAGTTCTCTGCCTGCTCTCGTATGACATTTTGCCTATTTTTTTGATATCCCTTATAAATGACAGACTTGTGAAAAACGTCAAGTCAATTTTACTGTCTTGGTGTCATGCTTGTTTGACTTCACATTGACCTGTACTGCACCTGAACCATTACAGAGAAGAACACCACACTGCAGTCCTGTAAGAGCCAATGGGCTGTGATACGCACACTGCAGGCTCCATGGGTACCACTCCTCGGTGTGTGCCTAACACCATCTCAATACTGTATATTAACAGCTCTAAAACAGGCATAGCATACTTTAGTAGCGTTTTCAATTAGCCAAGCCTACAATTTTTAGGTTATTGAATCAATTTTGAAAAATGGCATCTATTAGAACAAACTTATTTAGAAGAATGTATTATTGAACATTGTGTATTTGAAAATATGCAACACTTCCAAACCAGTTTTATGAACCATACTGTACATTTTACAAAAGACAGAAGTGGCATTATTGCCATGAAAATTCTAGAGGGCCCATACCAGAATTTTTCTAATATATGTAGATGTGTGTAAGTAAACAATGGCTTACCTAACCTAATAATGTCTGTCCCTCTTTTGTTAATGTCTGGTGAATGATGTAAATCGTTTCAAATCACAAAAAAATATCAAATAAACAGTGAGATGCTGGTGCCTGGTCTGTCTTAATTGCTATCAGATTATTATGATACCCTCTGACTTTATCACCATCTCCCAAAATACAGACATATAGATTTCAACATTAAGTGAGAGCCTCCAAAACACCTACTGCTTAGGAAAATCTATTGACCATTAACATAGAAAGAACACACAGACTACACACACCGCACAGTTGAGACTGTACACTACAAGTCGTATAGCAGCCAGGTCTTAGATTGTCAGTCTGAGGCCATCAAACAAGTGAAAAATGATTCCTTTCCACACCAGGATTCTGTTCTTCTTTCAAACAGAGGCATCACACTGCTGGCTTATTTTCGAGAAAGTGGAAGGAGCACATGCAGGCTTCCTTTGTGTGTTTTTTCTAATGTAGCCTGGTCCTCCTCAGATATCAAGAATAATTTCTGATAAGTGATGCATTCCTGATGTTGATCTACTTTCTTTTCTTTTTTTAATTTCTGTGGTCTCCTTTAAGGGTGCATATGGTACTGGACTTCTCGTACCTCTTCACTGAATTGTACTGGATGGCCTTAACTAGAAAAAGCTTAAACCAGAAGTAAAAATGTGTTGTTAAATATAAAAAGAACAGCAGCAGAAAAAGGTGACCCTCATTTTAATACGGGCGATGGCCTTCTAAGCCCCATTGTTTAGCTGGAAAGTACAAGTTACACATGCACATTCGCACCCAAGGGTGCAGAGAACACCTCACAGATCTGAACAGCCCCCCAGCTGGTAACAGCTCTGCAAGAAGACAATTTCACATAATATAAGAAGCAAGATTTTTCTAGATAAGTAAATACATTGAGCAATTGATAGAATGTTTGAAAAAAAATTGCTTAAGAAGACATTTTAATAATATGTTAAATTACTAAAGGAATCATACTGCTTATTTTGCATGATGTGCCTCACTTGCCCTTGATGCAGGAACTGTGTTTACTTGTATCTGCAGTCACGGCAGGTTAATTAGTTTCCAAGAATTCTTTACTAAAAATCCATCCATCCATTATCCAACCCACTATATCCTAACTATAAGGTCATGGGGGTCTGCTGGAGCCAATCCCAGCCAACACAGGGTGCAAGACAGGAAACAAACCCCAGGCAGGGTGCCAGTCCACTGCAGGGCCCACACACACCAAACACACACTAGGGACAATTTAGGATCGCCAATGCACCTAACCTGCATGTCTTTGGACTGTGGGAAGCGAACCACCACCGAGTTACCAAAAATCAAAAGTAATAAAATGTGGCATCTGTGGTTTTTGATTCTTGATAGCCTAATATGAATTCCTTTCTGTGTTGCCTTAATGATAATCCCAGAGTTATGTAAATCCATCCATTAATCCAGTTTCAGAATCAAAGTAGCTCAGCCTGTCCCAGAAGCATCGAGCACAAGAGCAGAGTCCACCCTGGGTGGGGTGTCAGTTCATCGTTGGGTACACTCACATGCTGTACACACTCAAGGTCACACAGACTTGGCCAATTTAGATCAGCCAATCAACAACACATTAGCACCTGCAGAAACACCCACACGAATGGGACTGGGCTGGAATTCACACCGAGGATTCTGGAGCTGTGAAGCACCCCATGAATTAGGTTTTCCTGTGCTAAAGGGAGAAGGGGGTCTCACTGAGATTTTATAATCTACCTCAGTAACATGAGGATGCACAAATATTGTCCTTTTGATTCTAATGCAGCTACTGTGCATGTTTTTTGTAGTGTAGCAAAGGTTTTTTTTCTTTTATTGCCCTTTTAGCTTGGGTTCACCGTACTCTGTCAGGTACAAAGAACAAGCAGTAAAAGTTTGGTTTTGTTTAACTTTGTTTTTTCTGCAGGTGACTATGTGTCTCTTCACTCCTTTGATGTTCATGAGCTGCTCCCTAAGCAGATGGACAAATACTTTCGTTACAATGGATCTCTCACAACACCTCCATGTTCCCAGACTGTGCTGTGGACCGTCTTCGCTCAGAGTGTGCAGCTGTCCAGGCAGCAGGTAGCTGTGCTTTGTTTTGTATACAATGTATAATTTGCAAGAAATTATAAAAAATATTTTTCCCGGCATTTTCCTGCACCTCTGGTGTGATGGGACTCCTGTGTTGAGGTTATAATAAGGAAAAGGGACCACGTCAGGCAGGTATCAAGCCAATGAACAACTCCCAGTGGCAACGTGCAACTAGATGGTTGATGGTGGCAGCATCAAGCCTTTTAGTGACACTGCAGGGTGGTCAGCAACCTCTAGTAGGAAGACAAGGAATGGTAGCATTGCCTGTGTGAGTAATACATGAACCTTTACCAACATAAACTATTCTGGGGGTCTAAATTTCCTGCAGAGCTAGTTGCTTGTTTCTTTACTTTTTTTCACTTTCTTAACTAAAGCTGTAGTACTAGGGTGTTGTACTGTGTTAGCCATTATGAATTTAGAGAAAGCCAAGCAAAATGACACCTTTTACTGGCTAACTAAAAAGATTACATCTTGCCTGAAGAAGGGGCCTGAGTTGCCTTGAAAGCTTGCATATTGTAATCTTTATTGTTAGCCAATAAAAGGTGTCATCTTGCTTGGCTTTTCTCTACATTAAATAAAACTGTTAATAGACATCTCAGTTAATGAATTAGCTTTCTCACCTTCCAGCTATGTTAAAGGATAGCTCTGGTATTTTTCAAATCAAAATTATTTCTTCACAAACATGGTATATATGCACTTGCCACGCAAAATTGTGTTCAAAAGTTAAGCACCTTTTATAAATGAAAAAAGAAATCTTGTCCACACTGTTGCTTTATATTGGAGATATGGGTCATGGAGGAAAACTTTAAAAGCTTACCAAATGCATCCATTTTTCATGCCAAGGCAGTTCTTGAGTATTGATCTGTGTCTTGCAATAGATAGATAGATAGATAGATAGATAGATAGATAGATAGATAGATAGATAGATAGATAGATAGATAGATAGATAGATAGATAGATAGATAGATAGATAGATAGATAGATACTTTATTAATCCCAATGGGAAATTCACATTCTCCAGCAGCAGCATACTGATACAATAAATAATATTAAATTAAAGAATGATAATAATGCAGGTGAAAAACAGACAATAACTTTGTATAATGTTAAATGTTAACGTTTACCCCCCCGGGTGGAATTGAAGAGTCGCATAGTTTGGGGGAGGAACGATCTCCTCAGTCTGTCAGTGGAGCAGGACAGTGACAGCAGTCTGTCGCTGAAGCTGCTTCTCTGTCTGGAGATGATACTATTTAGTGGATGCAGTGGATTCTCCATAATTGATAGGAGCCTGCTGAGCGCCCTTCGCTCTGCCACAGATGTTAAACTGTCCAGCTCCATGCCAACAATAGAGCCTGCCTTCCTCACCAGTTTGTCCAGGCGTGAGGCGTCTTTCCTCTTAATGCTGCTTCCCCAGCACACCACCGCGTAGAAGAGGGCACTCGCCACAACTGTCTGATAGAACATCTGCAGCATCTTATTGCAGATGTTGAAGGATGCCAGCCTTCTAAGGAAGTATAACCGGCTCTGTCCTTTCTTGCACAGCGCATCAGTATTGGCAGTCCAGTCTAATTTATCATCCAGCTGCACTCCCAGATATTTATAGGTCTGCACCCTCTGCACACAGTCACCTTTGATGATCACGGGGTCTGTGGGGGGTCTGGGCCTCCTAAAATCCACCACCAGCTCCTTGGTTTTGCTGGTGTTCAGTTGTAGGTGGTTTGAGTTGCACCATTTAGCAAAGTCCTTGATTAGTTTCCTATACTCCTCCTCCAGCCCATTCCTGATGCAGCCCACGATAGCAGTGTCATCAGTGAACTTTTGCATGTGGCAGGACTCCGAGTTGTATTGGAAGTCTGATGTATATAGGCTGAACAGGACCGGAGAAAGTACAGTCCCCTTCGGCGCTCCTGTGTTGCTGACCACAATGTCAGATATGCAGTTCCCAAGACGCACATACTGAGGTCTGTCTTTAAGATAGTCCACGATCCATGCCACCAGGTATGAATCTACTCCCATCTCTGTCAGCTTGTCCCTAAGGAGCAGAGGTTGGATTGTGTTGAAGGTGTTAGAGAAGTCTAGAAACATAATTCTTACAGCACCACTGCCTCTGTCCAAGTGAGAGAGGGATCGGTGTAGCATATAGATGATGGCATCCTCCGCTCCCACCTTCTCCTGATATGTAAACTGCAGAGGGTCAAGGGCGTGTTGAACCTGTGGCCTAAGATGGTGAAGCAGCAGCCTCTCCATGGTCTTCATCACATGTGATGTCAGAGCAATTTATACAATTGTATACATGTCATTTTTGAACAAAAAAACACCAATATTATGATAATCAGCCATTTTTAAAAGAACACCGTCTGTGCGTGGTAGCTCAGCACTCAGTCCCCCTTTATGTGGATTCCTCCCGACAGACCAAATCACAGTAAAGTTTTCATGTAACATGGTTGGTTTTGTTTTGATTTACTTCCGTATTTACGTGAGAATTCACACAAGTGCATAGAAAATGTATCCTTACCCCGAGAAAAACATTCAATAAAATGAGTATTTCCAGATCCCTTTTGTTGCATCAGAAACACGGGAGGCACAGATTCACACTCGACAACTGTCTTGGCTTGAAAAAATGGCTGTACAGGGGGTCCTCAGGTTACGACACAGTTCCGTTCCTACAACAGTGATGTAACCCGAATTTTGGTGTATGTCTAAACACACCCTAGCCTGAGTCACTTACCTATCTTAACACATTTGCAAAATCATAATCTAGAACATAAAAACACAACTAAGCCACAGAAAAAGGAAAAGGACATAAATATACTTTACTGTGCACTGTACTGTAGTAACAGAAAAAATGAGTGTAAAAAAAAATCCTTACCTTTATTCCTTCTCACGTCTCAATTTTTTTTAAAGTTTTTATGGGCGTGAGCATTGTGAACTTGAAACATTGTATGTCGAGACGTTGTAACCCGAGGACCCCCTGTATTTGTTAAGTTTTAAGCTTTTTCTCTGTGCCCAATAACCACCACTGTAAAGCACCAGTGTGGATGTGGACAAGAATTTGTTTTTAAATATATAGAACGTGCTTCACGTTTGAACACAACTTTGCCTGGCAAAATCAACTTGAAAAAAACACCAAACTTCTCGTTTAAGCTTTCACATCGACTTGGAGTTATGTTCATCTTTTTAAACGGTCTGTGTACTTTTTGGTATTTGAAATTTTGTTTTACAAGCAAAAACGAAAAAACGAAAATGAAAGGAATTTTCAGATTTTGATTTTTGATTAAAGAATAAAATGAGGGAAAATAAGGTCTTTTTTAATTCTATGGTAACAAATATCAGTCATAAACTTAAAATTACACATACTTTTCTGGATTTATTTGTAATTCAAATAATGAAAGTGTAATAGCTTAAAAACAACAAAACAGACGCATTTTCGTAGTTTGAAACCGGAAGTACTTCTTCTTCTGTGCGATTGTTGAAGACACGTGCGAACAGTCCTCCTCACAACACATCGATCGACGGCCTTGAAGTTACACTGGCATCAACAGAGGATGGACCATTACGTTGTTTTTCGGAACAGTAAAAGAGTAACACTCCGGGACGAGGACATGACTACAGAAAAACTGAGTGGCATCTTTCAGGTAAAAATACAAGCTTTGCAAACTTTGCTTCATTGATGTAGTAATTTTCGATGACAGGCCTTGTTTTGCCATCTCTAAAATCACGTCTGAGTGCTGTTCCAACGTCATGATAATGGTCCAGTCTACACACCAGTGACCAGTGTTTGCTGCAAGTGACCTGACCAGGTTGTTGACCTTGTGAGATATGGCCGGCCGTTCATCCCGGCCAATACCCCCACCCGACTTGATGGAGCCCTTCCGACAGCATGGAGGTGCCCCAAATTCCAGCAGGGCATCATGGATATTGGAGTTTTCCTTCACAGCCCTGCTGGATACCATGGGGGCCGCAAGGGGACACTGCAGGGAGGCCCAGGGACTATTTTCCCTGCACCCCAGAAGTACGTCCCAGTCACATGGACAGAAGAAATGACGTGCTTCCGGAATGAAGAAAAGGAGTTTTACCTGACCTGGAAGTGATAGAAAGTCACATGGACTGAGGGACAAACACTTCTGGGTCAAGGACTATAAAGGACTCTGGGAAATCCCAGACAGATGAGCTGAGTTGGGAGGCAGGGTGGCTAAGCGTCTGAGAGAGTGGAGGATCGTATTGATTATTGATTAGTGTATTATTGTGGATTTATTGAGTATTGTGGAGAGGAGGGTGCTTTGTGCACTTATTTATAATCCATCCATCCATCCATTTTCCAACCCGCTGAATCCGAACACAGGGTCACGGGGCTCTGCTGGAGCCAATCCCAGCCAACACAGGGCACAAGGCAGGGAACCAATCCTGGGCAGGGTGCCAACCCACCGCAGGACACACACAAACACACCCACACACCAAGTATAATAATATAATAAATATTATTATTGGACTTTTATCTGGTGTCTGACGTCTGGTCTGAGGGTTCAAGGGAGCAAGAGCATCATTATCTGTCACAACCTACAGAAACTTCTGGTTCAGACAAAATAAATAAAGGGTGTTTTCTTGTTCTCGTTTCTTGCATTTTTCTTTTTTTTTTTAATTTTTATTTTATTAATTTTCATTGTAATCATTCCATACAAACAGATCAATTTATAACCCAACAAATTTGAAGACAAATCAAACCCCACCCCTGAGCATTTTTCTTTTCTGATGTGCGAAAGAACAAAAGGAAAAAAGGAATTGTTTTGCGTTTTTCATTTTTCCCTTTTAAGTTGAAAATCAAATAAGTGTCTCTTTTTCTTTTTTAAATGATATTTTCTGAAACGAAATTTCAAATACCAAAAAGTACACGAACCACCCTTTAACTTAAGTCCCATTAACTTGTGACTTATTTTTTCATTTAATTTACATATGATGTAACTGCTCACTATTTGTAAATTAAAATTTATTACTTCAGTTTCCACTTTAGAAATAATGGTGTGCAATTATTGCTGTCATTGTCAAATCAAAGTCTATGTATATCTGTTTGGTTAATTTCAGTTTACCTACTTCTTAAAAAGGTGCTCTATACTATAAAACAAAGGTTCCTTGTTTCTATGGTTTGGTTCATTGCTCATTTTTCTTTAAAATAACACTGAGTCTCCCAGGGGCAAAACATCCAAATCATCTTATTTAGGAAAAAATGTCTCCATTCAACAGACAGCATGTTTTGTTTTTCTGAAATGTCTGTGGGCCCCTGGTTTGATGAAGTAACAATTTAAAGAAAACTAAAGAATAAATATAACAATCAAAAATGAACACTTTGAAGGTCTCAAGCGCCGCCAGTGCAATGCACCCTAATTAACACCCAGAAAAGGCGACTCACATAGAAATTCTGAGCTCTTGTGGCTCTACAGAACGCTGACACACAAGGCCTAGGCCATGCTCACGTTTCCTTCAGCTTTAAGCACTGCAGACTCCTCAATCTTATTAGCGGCATTCTGTGCATGGATTAGGAATGTGCACTGCTTAACTGTACTTTTAATTGGAGTTTTTTTGTCAGATTTCATTCAACTAAAGCTCCTTCAGTTTTGTGGACATGTACTGCTAAATCCTGGCATTTTTCTTGAAATAGAAAGCTTGTGTTCTTTACTAAGAGAGTCCAATTAAATTCCAAGACGCTAATTCTGGCAGTGAAAGTTCCTGCAGAAGCCTTCATGTTAATATAACGTAACGTAACATTTCTCTCAGAGCTGCAGAGGGTAAATTATTAGGTCATTCCACTTATCAGAGAATATTGGAATTTAAAGACAATGTGGTTTTACTATTACTTTTAAAATCCTGAACAGAAATGACAATTTTGACATCCTCTAGTAAGCTTCATTACCACACATGTTCAATTGTATTGAACAAATCAAGTCTAGATGGTTTACACTTCAAAAGGTGAAGTCAGATTCACTAAGATCTAAGAGCTTCCGTTTCTGTCCTTTATTCTTTTAAATCTGGTCAGGCCACTCAATCTGTAACTATAGTTTCCAGTCTTTACGTGGGAAACTCCACAAATTATTAATTTTGCAACACTTTGGTTTAGCTTTCTTTCACTGTTGGGCTGCATGATAAATCAGACTTTAGACACTCCTGAAGGATTTCTCCAGAAATGTGTGCCTGTATTGGTCCCCGCACAGAGAAGCATCCTCATTGTACAGCTCTGCCAACACCACAGTGTTTCACTTTCATCACATGCTGTACATCACTCAGCACTTCTTAGAGGTACCATACACATGTACATGCACCATGCTGTCTTTTTTACTTGTCCTTGAACCATCTGTGGAGTTGCTTTAGAGCCACAAAGGCAACCGCAATGTCCTCTTTCACTTGAACGCTCTAAACAGTTCCACAAATCCTTAAGAGCTTCTTGATTTCTTTCCAATGGACTTTTGTGTGCTTCTGAAGACATTCTCATAGCCTCCCTTTCATTCAATAGCCTTTTATCAGTTATCCCTGGACTCTTCCTTTGATGATGTTTTTGTTCAGAGTGGTGGGATTTCACTGATGTGGGTGAATATACACCTTTTCTGGACATAGGAACTCCATTCGTTTAATTATGTGTGAAGAATATTTAAATGCTGGGTGGCTGGTATTGGCTCCATCAGACCCCCGTGACCCTGTAGTTAGGATGTAGTGGGTTGGATAATGGATGGATGGATGGATGAATATTTAAATGTATCCTAGCAAGAATGTGAGGATTTACAGAACAGATTCATTTTTAATATGTAATAAAATTAGTAGCGTCTATTGAGTGATAACTTCATGTTCTGCCTGTAGAGCATTTCATGTTGAAGAATGATATAAAAAAAAGAGAAAGAGACATACATCAATATTCCAATGCAGTGTGAGTGGTGGTGTCCATTTTATAGCTAACAAATTTACTAATCCATAAATGACACATTGCAGTGCACTCTTTTCAAGGTAGTGCTCTGAAGACATCTGGTGGCCAGCAGATTTCATGGACCAAGATTTCAAGACAAAAATATTTGATTCTGTCCTTGTACACAATGAAGTGCAGTACTGCAGGACAGTATGACGTGATCAGCATGCTGCAGATGTGCATTTTAACAGAACCCCTCTAACTGTAAGCGATGAAGTCAATACAGTAAATTACTGGACGAGATTTGTGACTGACTGCATAGTGAGGGACTGAGAGAGAACACAGAATTAAGTTATTAGTCAACGGCATCTCATGAAAGTACAGCAGATGATCTAACATTTAGGTTTGTTTTATCAGCTTTTAAAATGAAGTGCAGTTCCATTAGTAAGTTCATTCACAGAATTTGCTTGCCTGATATTGCTGACTTATGTAAAACTAAAATGAAAGAACATATCAAAACGTGACTGCATGCCACTCATTAATAAAGATGCAAAAAGTTTTTCACCGGTTTTATTTATTTCAGAAGGACTATAGAAGGAATTGTAGTTATGTCAAAATCAAATATATACTACATAGGATCAATAAAAAGAATTTCAGTAGAGTGAGGTGTTTAAATGCATGTGAAGATGGTTAGAATTCCCTACAGTGCCTGATCCAGGGTTGCACTGAAATTTTTAGTAGCTTACTACCCAACTCATTTAGCAGACCTGATAGGCTTAATAGTGGAAAATATTTTATCAATATTGGCAAATCTTCTTCCACCTAAAAAAAAAAGACTTTATTTTATACTAGCCGACACCTGCCGTAGCATACGGTGGTGTAATAACAACCCCAAAAAGATGTTGTAGAATGTCTCTAAATAAATCCTGCAGCTTAATCCAAAAGACTCGCACTACAATATCAGGTCTGTGCTCTGGTCTTTGGGTATCCGACAGTGCATGTAGAATTTCCAGCCAAGTAGGATTACATGTGAAAGTGATAAATAAATCACACTTTCCGAATTTACGTACAATGGTCATGGCATCCTGATAGTTTTATTGCATGTATCTTGGACTTCCTGGAAATGTGGATGGTAATATGATCATTTTGCCTACACGTACGTTGTTATTTTCAGCCTTTGCTTGCAGTGCGTCTGTATTCAAACATTATATTGTTCCACTCGGAGATCTTGTTGATGTAATCTGAGATAGTTGAGACGCGCGCCCTCTGTTTCAACATACGCATCTACGACGTACTGTTGGAATAGTTTGCCGCTGGAGTGCAAAATACTAAATGTATTCCTCATTGCTAATCTGTACGCGTAAAACTGGCATTGAGTAAGCCTTATTCGCTTGGCGGTTCTTTTATCGGGAACATGTTGTAAATCTTTGTGCCAGCCAATGTCTCCGTAAGGGAATAAAAGTGGGTAAACCATAGGATCGCAATTCATATTGAGCGTGGAAATCTGTTTACAGGAGTTGCCTATGGGATAGATGCAAATGTCCCTTTCGGCAGGCGTTTCGCCATCTTCTCCAACGAAAATCGCTGCAATGTCGGGGCATTGTATCGTCGTAAATCCTGCCCAGGGTTTTCCTTGAAAACCATTTGTACAGATGCTGTTGGATTGGACTAAGCGATTTCATGCATGTGTTTGTATGATTTAGCGAAGGGGTTGATGGTTCTGAGCATGGAATCTAGCTGGAGAAGTACATTTTCGCTGCATGCAGAGTTTACTTTATTTTGTAAGCGTACTTCAGTAGCTTGCACTGTGTCAAAAACATACAGCTGTCCATATCCTGGAGAGGTAGAAGTGTTAGCGTATAGTGCAGAGATTTGGTGATAAATTTGCCCGTGTATTTCAAAACAGTGTGGTCCGTGGCCAGGAGGTTGAGTTATCTGTGCACCCATGGAAGCAAACGCTAGAGAAGAGTTGTATTTTTGAATGTGTTCACAATAATTTTTAGCTTCTGATGTTTGCTGTGTAAGAAGCTGTTGTAAAGACACAGGTGGCTCCCACAAAGGTGGTAAAGCTACTTTACCCGTTGTAGCAGCACCTCGAGTACTTGGATGTATTACGCACAGCCGGCCAGTATAGTGCATGACAGTGTTTGCAGTGATGGGTCGTTTCGTTCATTTTGAACGAATCTTTAATGTGACTCGGGAAGAACGAGTCGTCTAGTGTGAGTGATTCGTTCAGTCGCGCAAGCGCATTTGCGCAACTTTCTATAGTTTTTTTTCGAGTCTTCGGGTTTTTCGAGTTGTTCGTTCATCACGTGACAGCCCCATAAGCTTAACCAACTCAGTCTGAGCCGGAAAGAGAATTGATTAGTTCATTCCTCAAGTCTTTCGAGTCGTTCGTTCTTTTGTCACGTGACCACTTACCGGCTCAGTAGTAGCGAATCATAGACGAAAGACCCAGGTAAACAATTAATTAATATTTTCTGTTTCTTATAGCATTATAGTTTTGTCTTGTTTGTAGTGTGATCAACATTTGCGTAAGCAGTAGATGTGTTAGGGAGGTAACAGGTAACATTTTAATTATATTTTGCTAAAATGAACAAAATGACTCGAAAAAAGATTCGTTCATTTTGCTGAACGAGACTCAAAGGTCCGAATCGGTAAAATGATCCGAACTTCCCATCACTTTTGCACTGCTGGTCTGGAGTCTCAATGCAGTGTGGGGAAGGGTTTGGAAGAGGACGAATAGGAATCGAGAAATGCCGTGTCGGCTGCGTGTGGGCGGGACCAGTTTTGAAGTGGAAGCAGGACGAGCCAGAAGAGAAATATATATAAGAGATAGCACCTTTCTATGATAAAGACCAGCTTAACTCTTTACAAGCACAGGTTTATATTCTTTTTTCTTCTATTGTTTTACAATTTATCATTAAACTACATGATTTAAGGTACGGCTTTTCTTTCTTGTTTTGCCACCTGATGTTTTTGATCTTCACTTTGTGTCTGTACACATCAGTGAATGTTTATTTTTTGCACCAAATTGATTCCCTAAGTTAGTTGTGACGAATGACGACTTGCAGGGAGCTGGGTGTTGGATGGACAGATGGATTTTGTATGGCGCACTTCTCACTGTGTATTGAAAGCAAATACAAATAGTAATATCGAGAGTCCAGTCACAGTGTCACGTTTACAGGTTCTCCTCAATTTTGTGGTTGTTTTTCTCTCCCCTCACATGTTGAAGGATGTGTATGCTGGATGGACCAGAGTGGACTCCTTGGATTGCCTGTGGCCCCATAGCAATATCTGTATATGTGAATAGTCAGGCTTGGGAGAATTGAATGAAAACAACTTACGTCTATCCAAATACTCCTAAATCTGCTACACTTTTACCGAGCTAGCTGTTGAATAAATGGTAGTGTATTATATATATTATGATTTACAGTGGCTTCTTCAGTCCTGTGATTAGCTTCTGTCTTGTGCTCCCATGCTGCAGGCTTATTTCCATATTTTAAATAAATGAACAGATTCATTTGTGAAGGAAGTAAATCTAAAACAAGCAGAAAGTCTGGCCTCTGCTAACTGTGTTGTCTTACCTTGTGTTCTTCTTCCTCACAGATGGAGGTGTTACAGAGCACCCTATACTCCTCTGAAGAAGGCATACTGCCGGCTGTTCCTTTGGTAGACAATCTTCGGGTGCCGCAGCCTTTAAACGGGAGGACTGTGTTTGTGTCCTTTACAGAGGGTAAGACAGCAAAATGCAATCGACTATGCCACTCATGAGCCAAGCTCTAGCACTGCAGCCCATTTCCATGCTATAACTTAGCACGGTTTGGAATTGTCAGCTTTATTAGCAGCAGGGTGATCTGGGTAGCCTCAGATTAACAACATGAAATCACGCTGTCACTGTGGTCTTCAACCCAGTAAATATGTTACTCAATGTCATATAAAGGGAGATTATTATATACAGTTAGGTCCATAAATATTTGGACAGAGAAAACTTTTTTCTAATTGTAGTTCTGTACATTACCACAATGAATTTTAAATGAAACAACTCAGATGCAGTTGAAGTGCAGACTTTCAGCTTTAATTCAGTGGGGTGAACAAAACGATTGCATAAAAATGTGAGGCAACTAAAGCATTTTTTAAACACGATCCCTTCATTTCAGGGACTCAAAAGTAATTGGACAATTGACTCAAAGGCTATTTCATGGGCAGGTGTGGGCAAGTCCGTCGTTATGTCATTATCAATTAAGCAGATAAAAGGCCTGGAGTTGATTTGAGGTGTGGTGCTTGCATGTGGAAGATTTTGCTGTGAACAGACAACATGCGGTCAAAGGAGCTCTCCATGCAGGTGAAAGAAGCTATCCTTAAGCTGCGAAAACAGAAAAAACCCATCCAAGAAATTGCTACAATATTACGAGTAGCAAAATCTACAGTTTGGTTCATCCCGAGAAAGAAAGCAAGCACTGGTGAACTCAGCAACGCAAAAAGACCTGGACGTCCATGGAAGACAACAGTGGTGGATGATTGCAGAATCATTTCCATGGTGAAGAGAAACCCCTTCACAACAACCAACCAAGTGACCAACACTCTCCACGAGGTAGGCGTATCGATATCCAAGTCTACCATAAAGAGAAGACTGCATGAAAGTAAATGCAGAGGGTGCACTGCAAGGTGTAAGCCACTCATAAGCCTCAAGAATAGAAAGGCTAGATTGGACTTTGCTAAAGAACATCTAAAAAAGCCAGCACAGTTCTGGAAAAACATTCTTTGGACAGATGAAACCAAGATCAACCTCTACCAGAATGATGGCAAGAAAAAAGTATGGAGAAGGCGTGGAACAGCTCATTATCCAAAGCATACCACATCATCTGTAAAACACGGTGGAGGCAGTGTGATGGCTTGGGCGTGCACGGCTGCCAGTGGCACTGGGACACTAGTGTTTATTGATGATGTGACACAGGACAGAAGCAGCCGAATGAATTCTGAGATGTTCAGAGACATACTGTCTGCTCAAATCCAGCTAAATGTAGTCAAATTGATTGGGCGGCGTTTCATGATACAGATGGACAATGACCCAAAACATACAGCCAAAGCAACCCAGGAGTTTATTAAAGTAAAGAAGTGGAAAATTCTTGAATGGCCAAGTCAGTCACCTGATCTTAACCCAATTGAGCATGCATTTCACTTGTTGAAGACTAAACTTTGGACAGAAAGGCCCACAAACAAACAGTAACTGAAAGCTGCTGCAGTAAAGGCCTGGCAGAGCATTAAAAAGGAGGAAACCCAGCATCTGGCGATGTCCATGAGTTCAAGACTTCAGGCTGTCATTGCCAGCAAAGGGTTTTCAACCAAGTATTAGAAATGAACATTTTATTTCCAGTTATTTAATTTGTCCAATTGCTTTTGAGCCCCAGAAATGAAGGGATTGTGTTAAAAAAATGATTTAGTTGCCTCACATTTTTATGCAATCGTTTTGTTCACCCCACTGAATTAAAGCTGAAAGTCTGCACTTCAACTGCATCTGAGTTGTTTCATTTAAAATTCATTGTGGTAATGTACAGAACCAAAATTAGAATAAAGTTGTCTTTGTCCAAATATTTATGGACCTAACTGTAAAATGACAAAAATAAATAATTTGTGTTTAAAATATAAAATGACAAAAACAAATCATTTAAGTGATTAAAATGGTGGGTGTGAGTGCTGCATGGTAACACTGTTAGAAGCCCCATTACTGTCTGCCAAGTCCACACACAGAACCACTCAAGCCATGAAATGTCACAGGTGCTTGTAAACGTCACACATACAAGTGAAAAAAAATCAAATAAAAACTGCATACATTTCCTAGCTTCTTTCAACTGATTTGGCCACATAAGCCAGTACAAACTGTGACACTCTCCAAGTTACTGAAATAAGGGAAAGCCATTTATTCTGAGATAAATGTACAACTGCAGCCAGTGACAGAAACAAACATTTGGGTAGCAGGGTGCTACAATTGATGCCAAGCCAAGGGAGGTGGCAGAGCAAAAAATACACTGGCATGAATGGGAATGACTGTGCTCGGTGCAACTGAATGATAAAAACGGTTCAAGATTACATCAGCTGTTCATCTCAGTAACATGAAAAAATGGAAATATTCTTCTGGTGGGTAGTGCTGTTGTGCCATGTAGAACCGACAGCTTTGTTGCTTTCCCACAATTCCAAGGTTTATCCTCTTGAAGAGATTTTCATCACTCAAGAATAACTGGGCCTGTGAGCTCCCAAGATTCAATAGTCTCCTTTCATATCCATCCCTATAAATTTGATACCCTCTTCAAACAGATTTAGATCTGGGTCAGTGGACCCCTACATCACAGTCCTCTCTGGGACAGAAGACACAAGGGTAGAAGTGAAGCCGGCCAGAACATTTACATAAATTAAAGAAGCAGCTGCCCCAGCAGTGGCCACTGTACAACCTTCTTTAGGGGAGCCTTATGAAAGTGTTTGGAATGCTTTTATTTTGTGCATGTCCTGTGACTTTAATTTAATATTTTTGTTGTTTCTCTCTATAACTTTAGTGAAATGTTAAACCTGCTGACACACTTGTAATGCATAACAGATGCTCCTTCTGCTTTCATTGATTTGTCAGTAACACTTATTAAGCAAACGACTCCTTTTGACCTTATGGTGGCTCTGTGATGGACCCCTAACCCTTTCCTGGCCCGTCTCTCGTCTTTTGCTCTGTGCCCACTGACGCCCACAAACCAGATAGTGTCTTGATGTGAGTGAAAGCATAAACATCCACTTTGGGTTGTCTTTTTACTTCTTCCATCGTTCATAGATGGAGGAACTATTGGTTTTATGAAGAAAAACATCTTTTTTTGTGTTTTCATCAGTTTTGGAAAGATGGACACCCATGGGTCTGTGCTACAGGTTTTGTGGACACTGTTTAACTCGAGAATGAATGAGACAATCCTTAAGATTAGAGGGAGAAATTGTGATTGTTAGTTGTAAGTTTTGGATTCCAATTATTCAAGTTTGAATTTTTTTCTGTTGGTGACCACAATAGGTGACCCATGGCTCAGAAGCTCACAAATGTTGGTGCTCATTTAGGAATTTAATGAATACTGAGTCCAATCCAAAGCCTGAGTTCAAACTTTTCAAATGCAGCAGTTACAGCAGCGAAACTGTAATTACAAAGCAACACCTTCAGTAAATGACCAGGATGTTGATCTGTGACAGGTACAAACCATGAGCTAATACATAATTCATGTAGTCACAGGTGGGTTTCATAAATTAACTCTTCAAATTTAGGCTGAAGTCCAACATTTCATAATTTTAGTTACGCAATATGAATAAACCTTTCAGACAGATTCTTTTGAAGTGGATTAAAATTAGAAACCAAACTTTGGTGGTACTGCATCTTACATACTGTATATTTTTATGAATTCACACTGTATAATAGACCCTGTCTGTCATGTGCAGGGCACCTCAGATTTTTATTATTACTGATATTATTCTGCAGCCGCTTATTACCAACATACTTTTCAACTGTTTAAGAAATTTGTATTTAAGATTATTTAGCTCTTCTTATGAAATCTTGTAAAGTCAATTTGCTTACCACATTAGTAGGATTTTTGTTTGCTGAATAAAAGCAAAACTCCCATTTCACATTTCTCCAGAGTATCCACAATAAAACTGCAGTTTCTTCAGTTCTTCTCTTCTTACCTCCCTACTAACTCTGTGATTATCTTTGCTTCCAATTATATGTCGGTTCTTTGTTTTTGTAACTAAAGGGTAGCTCATTGACATGGCTGCCCCACAGCTTCAAGAGATTTCCCCTCTCCATCACCGTCTGTGTGGCGTCTGCTTGTTCTCCAGCTCTGTGTAGGCTTTCTTTTTTCTAATTTGGTTTCCTCAAACATCCCATTGACACACGTCTTCCATTAATTGTCAGATCTCTGAGTATGAGTGTGTCCTCCTGTGGCCTGGAATCCCATCTTGGGTTGGTTCACTTCTTGTGTCCAGTTCTACCAGGATAGCCACAGGCCCCAGTGACACTATAATAACGTGTTCGGAAAATGAATGAATGTGAAGTGATGAAATGGAGTGAAGAATAAAATACCCTGTTCTGTGAAACATCTCATGTAAACATCTATAAACAGAAAATGAAATCAAACAAATAACCAAAATGTTCTCATTGTATCCATTGCAGATGCTGCTGCTGTTTTCTCACCTGGTAAGAACTCTTTGTTGTTTTATTTGGAAGAAATAATCAAAGATGAGTTTCTTGCTTTTCAGTCTAAAAAGAGTCAGTGCTGACTCATGATGTAAATGTGTCTTGCCTTTACCCAGATACCCATAGCATTCATGTCACATTTACAAAAAGCTATGACCAACAGAGCTTTCAGTTTGTAAGAAGGTAATCACAGTTAAAGCTTAATACATTTTCTCAAAAATATATACAGGTACAGTGTCATTCAGCCATTCCAAACATGTCCAGCTGAGATTCATTGTGGTGTTTACAAGTCCCAGACCGGCCTGTGGAGGGGGGTAGCTGGATTGGTCTTCCTTTTTCCAGTCATCTCATAGTCACTATCAGTGTATAAGAGTTGTTAACGCTTCTGGTTCGCAGTTCTGAGTTGAAATCCTGGCCAGGCCACTGACTGTTTGGCTTTCCTCTAGGATGTGCAGGCAAGCTTAAATCAGGTCAGGGTAGGAAGCATACACTGGTACAGCACGCTGGTGCCCCCACCACGCAATGAAACAGCTCGGGATCCTGGTTGGCAACCCCCCAGGCAGAGACGTGTTCCAGTTCCACCCACTAGAAATGACCATCTGTTTGCCGCAGTGCGGTGCTACGTGGATGACCCCTTGGCCTGGTCCAGCTGCTCGGGTCCTCAACAGTAAAGATCCCACAAGCCGGATCACCCTCGGAGAAACACATCACATGGCTATAGTGCCTTATCTGATGCTCCCTCACAATGCAGGTAATGTGCCTGTGACGATGCGGGTTCTGCTCCATGCTCCCATCCGCTGTTCGGGAGCCCTTGAACCCTACACCGTTGATAGTTATAACCGAGATGAGCTAAGCAGTGAGGCAACATAGCAAAGGGGATGGTGGAAAAGTGCAAAAGTGCTTTTATTAAATCAAAACAACAAAAACATAGTTCAAATTAAAGAAAGTGCAGTGGTTCCCGAAATCTTCTTCATTCAATAAATAATCCATTAAAACAAACGTGGAGGCTTAAAACAATAGAAAAAACAATCCTTTAAAAGCTGAGGTTAAAACATCGCTGGAAGCAGTCCTTTAAAACAATTAAGCCCGGTGCTTCTTTTACATTAGCGTCTCACCTGCTTCTCCAGTTAGGGCCCTGCAGCAGGCGAGACGCTCTCTCTGCAGCTGACCTTCTCTCACTCACTGTAGTCTGGAGGCCTCCCAATTCTAGCTTCGGTCTCACTCTCATCCCAGACCGGGACTTAGCTTCACTCCCGCGACCAGGACTCCCACACTGGAGATTATAAGCTTAAGTCACCCGACTCCCGCTGTCTTCCACAGCGAGTCACCGTCCTCACTAGTCACTCCCGCTCTTCTACAAATGCTTAGCGGGAGTGACTACAATCAACTGCCCTCGGTGGTAACTACACATGTCACTAGGGCCTCAGTCTAGCTGCACTTGAGCATGCTCTTGCTCACTTGTTCGCCTTCACGCTCTCTCTCTCTCACTGGCTTTCGCCTCCCTTCCTTCCAGCAACCTCCGTCTTTCGTTCTTTTTTTCATTTTCTCCACTTTTCTAGCCGGCTCGCACATACAGTATATATATATGCCGAGAAGACATAGCAGCTGCAGCACATTAGCAACCTCAGGAACAATCACGGATGTGGGCAGTCTCTCACCTGTGCACTTAGGTGAGAAATGCCCACACCGCAGATCGCCCCGAGACGCTACAGCCACAACCACCATGCCCCCTCGCTAAGCTGCGAGCGCGGTAATTATTTATTTAAAACAGGCCTCTTGAACGGGAGCTGTGGACCAGCTATACCACAGTGCCTCATTTACAACTCCATGAGCAACTGCTCATTCGACACAATGTCAATCCAGCAGTACCTAAGGATTCTCTGAAGAGACACAGTACCAATGGAGTCCAGTCCTCATCTCAGGTCACTGGATAGTGTCCATGTCTAGCAACCATATAGCAAGACAGGAAGCACCAGGACTCTAAAGACTTGGACCTTTGTCCTTTTGCATAGATATTGGGAGCACCACACACCCCTTTCCAGCAATCTCATGACCCCCCATGCTCTCCCAATCCATCTACTGACTTCATAGGAGGAATCACCAGAGACATGAATGTCACTGCCAAGGTAAGTAAACCTCTCAACAAGGTTGACACTCTCTCCGCAAACAGACACACTGCTGATGGTTGTGCCCAAGAGGTCATTAAAGGCCTCGATCTTGGTTTTTATCCAGGTCACTCGCAAGCCCAGACACTCAGACTCCTCACTCAGTCTCTCGAGCGCCCCGATCAGAGCCACCATTGACTCCGCAAATGTCACAGCGTTGTCAGCAAAGTCAAGATCAGTGAATCTCTCTTCACCAACAGATGGCCCACAGCCGCTGGACCCCACGACGTTGCCCAAAACCCAATCCATTCAAATATTGAACAGAGTAGGAGCAAGAACACACCCCTGACGAATCCCAGAATCAACTGGGAAAAACGCAGAGGTTTTGCTTCCATTCTGCACAGCACTCACAGTACCAGTGTACAGGCCAGCCATCATATCCAGCAACCTCGAGGGGATCCTGCAAACCCTCAGGATGTCCGTACAGGGCAGCTCGATCAACTGAGTCGAACGCTTTATGAAAATCGTTAAAGGCTGCAAAAAACTGTCGATATTCACGTTTTGCGCTCCATGAGAACCCTCAGTGCCAGGATGCGGTCGATGGTAGACTTCTTAGGTGTAAAACCAGGCTGCTCCAGTTGCTGGTAGGTGAGCAAGTGATCACGGATCTTATTGAGGACGACCCTAGCAAGGACCTTACCCATCACAGAGAGCAGTGTTGTCCCCCTGTAGTTGCTGCAGTCTAGGTGATCACCCTTCCCTTTCCAGATAGGGATGACAAGTCCCATTTTCCAGTCAGTTGGGATAATGCCAGTCTCCCAAATGGAAGCAAAGATTGCTTGCAATGCCAGGAGGACAGGCTTACCACCAGCCTGGAGAAGTTCACCCTAGATACGACAGATCTCTGCAGCCTCCCCTACCATCAGCTGGATCAACATCTGTGCAATCTCAGTTAGATTGGGTTATTCACAGCTAATTGGAGGATCAGCCTCAAGAACCGTGAACCCAGAGATATCTAACGTCCTAGCCAGAGGATCAGCTTTGAACAACTGCTCAAAGTAGCCAGCCCAGCGGGTCACAATTGCAGTGTCATCCGTAAGGACCGTTCCATCAGCCGCCCTGACTGTAACTCTCTGAGGAACAGATTCAAATGTGCATAATGCTTCGATTTCTCTGTAAGAAGGACGTGGGTCATTAGACCATTGATGATGTGTCACTTGCTCACAAATTCCTCTAACAAGCACCTCCTTATCTGCCCTCAGAGCCCTCACAGCATCAAGCCATGCGCTGCAACTCCTCACAATGATATCTAGGATTCCCTGTGAGATTAAACACCTCCTTCTGGGAATACTGATAAATGCCATCACAACCCTCAGCAACCTTCAGGGTCTTATGACAGAAGGACTTCCACATCGCATTAGGATCGGCAGTCGCACCCAAGTCTGTAAGTTCCTCAGACAAACTGCATGCAAACTCATTAAAAATGGCTTAATCTTGAAGTCTGGTCAGGTCCAGGCTCATTTTCCTCATAGGTGGTAGCCTACTGAACTTAAGCTGGATCTTCAGAGTAGCAACAACAAGCCTGTGGTCAGAATTTAAAAATTGGGCACTTTTGTAGACACTGCAGTTTTGTAAAAGCCTCCAGGGTCTGCCCACAAGGATGTGAATGACCTCCTTCACTGCACCAACAGTATTGGCATACTAAGTCCAATTATGCAGTTCAGGGCACTGGAACCAGGATCCAGCAATCTGCAGTCCCTTTTGCAAAGTCAAGTAACATGGAGCTATTTCTACCACATTCGCCAGACTCATGGGGACCGACACAATCCTCATAGCCAGCCCTGTCAGTACCAGTGGAGTGTCACCTTACAGGCACCCATCAAAATTCCGAGCGAAGTTGTGAATAAAATGGCTCATTCACTGAGACAACCGACAAGGCACCTAGGGAGTGCCGTAATCATAAACTCTCATAATGCGCTTGTTGAAAGGAGTGACATCGGACTCCGATCCGCCACAGCAACAGCCACCAGAGCAACCAGACCAACAAATGGTTTACCCATCTACAGTGATCTGGTCAGTCCCATGTCTGTGTACCTCACTGAAATGTGGAGTTTATAAAGCTCCTCTGAGAGCAGAGGAAGATGATCATCATTCCATAGAGACAAGACATTCCACGCACCTACCCTGATGGGCCACCTCAAATTGGGACCCAAGTGCTGCTGTGCAGCGGGCAACGCCTCGGCACCACACCAGTTCCGATTCCGAACAGGCCTGAGCCCACTGGCTGTCTGATCGTTTTGACTCTTCCAGGGATGAGGCTAGGGCGGCATGGTGGCGCAGTGGGTAGCGCTGCTGCCTCGCAGTTGGGAGACCTGGGAACCTGGGTTCGCTTCCCGGGTCCTCCCTGCGTGGAGTTTGCATGTTCTCCCCATGTCTGTGTGGGTTTCCTCCGGTTTCCTCCCACAGTCCAAAGACATGCAGGTTAGGTGGATTGGCGATTCTAAATTGGCCCTAGTGTGTGCTTGGTGTGTTTGTGTGTGTCCTGCGGTGGGTTGGCACCCTGCCCGGGATTGGTTCCTGCCTTGTGCCCTGTGTTGGCTGGGATTGGCTCCAGCAGACCCCCATGACCCTGTGTTCGGATTCAGCGGGTTGGAAAATGGATGGATGGATGGGACGAGGCTCCCGAGGGATTTTCCCATCCCCTTCATAATGTGAGCAGCCTTCCTATGGTTGGCTGCAGCAGAGCTACTCCTGCGGAGAGCAAAAAGAAGTCTCGTCTGTCATCTCAGAGCTGCACATTTTTTTTTTTTTTTTTTTTACAGTGGCTGGCACACCAATCATGCCACCAACTCCCATGATTCCTCTGCAAGTTGGAGGACCCCTTGCGGTTTAACATCATAGCTTGACTAGCAACAGTAAATTGAATGTGTAGGAGAGGTCTGGGTTCATGTGTGCTAGTATCAACGTGGGGGTCAGTGTAACTCACCAAGTTCATTTTTGGATTGATCAACTATAGCAACTTAAGCTGAATGCACACACAGATAGACCATGTCCATGTAATCACCTATTATTAGAGAGCTGATCGCTCCTGTACTCCACGTGGGAAATCACTAGCTTTATGTGGCACCCCACCCAGCACAGTTCCTAACTTAACATCTGATATTACATGCATATCCTCTGCCACCCAGCAACTCTGTACTGGAATAAGCCAGAATGTAAATATGGCTGAATCTCTTAGTTATTTATATAAGAGTGACATCAGAATTACACAGCAGGTACAGTTCACTCTGACCACGCAATGGCCTCTGAGTGCTGATTTTTTGGATTTCAGATTCTCCTCCTGTTCAGAGGCATTTTCTCTGCGGGTCCCAAGGCAGCCATTAAGGCTGGCTAACATCGCTAAGCTGTCCCAGTAATGCACGTGTGTGTGACCTGAGGTGTGTCGAGTGAACTCCTATTCATTCATCAGCGCTCTTCATACTTATGAAAAACTGGCCAGTCTGCCAAGGACTCCAGCCAAAACTAAAATAAAAAGATGCTCAGCAAGTTTAATTTACTGTTAATATGACAAGGTAGGATGATGGCGAGTCTCTCTGAAACATTTTGGTTACTAACACCTACCAAAATGTACCATATAATGAAGGCACTTTCCCTTTTGTTAATGTGGATAATTAAGTAGAAATGGAAAAGGCAAACTATTCCTTATAAAGAATGCGTCTATTTTATATCTATTTGTTTTTTTTTTCATATTATGACTCAGTCCGCCCAGTCATTTAGTTTTAGTCCACAATATAATTGAATTCTTAGTTTGTGATCTTTTTTTGTTAAGTTATGTGAGACATTCCTCATCCAGATGACATCAGGATGGTACCTGAAATATAGTTCAAGTTCAAGCACTTTATTGTCATTGTGTAACACAATGAAATTACTTTTTGTGACAGCCCCGAGGTACATTTAAAGAAAAGTCAAATAATTCCAAATATGTCGTATACAGTGTTAAGTGATCAAGTAACCACAGAAAATTATTATTGCACAAAGTACAGTAGCATAAATTGTTATTTCACCTGTTAATGAATAGTACATTACATATTCTATATTGTATTACATTAATATATTGCACATTACCAATATAGCTTATTGCACACATTCAATTAAAAATGGTCTCAGACTGAGGAGATTCAGAGATCAGAAAGTTTATGGCAGATGGGAAAAAGCTCTTTTTTAGTCTGTTTGTGTGTACACGGATTGACCTAAAGCGTCTTCCTGACGGGAGGAGCTCAAACAAAGAATTTCCAGGATGAATTTTGTCCTTGAGAATGTTTTTGGCCCGTCTCACACAGCGAGTCTTATACAAGAGTTCGAGTGATGGCAGTTCAGTCCCTATAATGGCCTCTGCTGTTTTTACGACCTACTGCAGGGCTTCTTTAGCAGCCTTGGTGCAGCTGTTGTACCAGGCCATCATGCAGTTAGCTACAATGCTCTCTATAGTGCATCTATAGAAATTAACCAGCAGCTTCTGGGGGAGGTCAGCTCTCCTTAGCTTCCTGAGAAATTAGAGGCGTTGTTGTACTTTGCCTATTATAGCCAAGTTGTTGTCAGCCCAGGACAGGTCCTCTGAGATGGTGACTCCTAGAAACTTAAAGCTGGAAACTCTCCCCACAGCATCTACATTGATTATTGGACTGTGATTGGTCTTTTTAGTGGTCCTAAAGTCCAGAATAACTTCTTTGGTCTTTTTGTAATTTAAGACCAGGTCGTTGGTGTTGCACCATTCTGTCAGATTCTGAACCTCTTCCCTATATGCAGCTTCATTGTTGTCTGTTACAAGTCCAATGACAGTTGTATCATCTGCAGATTTAACAATAATGTTTGATTGGTGGATGGGTTGACAGTCATGGGTGAAGAGTGCATAGAGAAGGGGACTTAGTACACATCTTTGCAGCACACCAGTGCTCACGGTAAGGGTAGAGGATGTGTGTTTGCCCATCCTGACAGACTGGGGGCGGTTGGTGAGAAAATCCAGTAACCAGTGGCATATGGACAGAGCAAGTCCTAGTGCATGGAGTTTTTGGATCAGCTGGTTAGGTATGATGGTATTAAATGCAGAGCTGTAGTCAATGAAGAGCATCCTAACATAGGTGTTGGGCTTTTCCAGGTGCAAGAGGGCAGCATGTAGAGCCACACAGATGGCGTACTCAGTTGATCTGTTTGACCGATAGGCAAACTGGTGTTGGTCTACATCAGCTGGGATGGAGGCTTTGATGTGGGTGATTACCAGTCGTTCAAAGCACTTTGCGATGACAGGGGTGAGAGCGACTGGTCGATAGTCATTAAGTCAGGTTATCCTTGGTTTTTTGGGAACAGGTACAATGGTTGTGGATCTCAGGCACAAGGGGACTACACCTGAGGAGAGAGAGAGGTTGAATGTGAGTGTAAATACCTCAGCGCAGTATATTGGTCAGCACAGGCCTGGAGCACACGTCCTTGCACATTATCAGGACCTGCTGCCTTCCTTGTATTGATGTTTTCGAGTGCCTGCCGCACATCATGTATGTGTACGACCACAGGCTGTGAGTCTCAGGCTGGTTATTGCCCTTGTCAAACAGGGCAAAGAAACTGTTAAGTTCCTCTGCTAGATTGGCATTGTTATTGGCCAGTGTGTCTTGTACGTCATTTTTCTTTTTGTAATCCGTGATTAATCGGATGTCTTGCCACATCTGCTGTGAGTTTGAGGTACTGTCAAAGTCCTCCTCAATCCGTTGTTTGTACATTAGTTTAGCAGACTTGATGCCCTTCTTGAGGTTGGCTCTGGCAGCTCTATAGGCTGAGGTGTCTCCTAATTTAAAGGCTTTGTTCCTTTCCCTGAGCAGCTGTTTGACTTCACTATTCACCCATGGTTTCTCATTTGGGTAGACCTTAATCCTTTTGTTGACAGTGACATTGTCCGCACAGTAATTAATATAAGACAGCACAGATAAAGTATATGTCTCTTAGTCTGTCTGATGAAGAAATATATTCCAGTCTGTTTGTTCATAGCCGTCCTGGAGTTGGCAAATGGTAGCTTCAGGCCAAACTTTAACAGTCTTGCTAATTGGATTAGTACTGCTGATAAGGGCTTTGTGCGCTGGAACAAGAGACAAAGAGAGATGACTGGCCGAGGTGGGGCCGTGGAATGACCTTATAGGCGTCTTTTATGTTTGTATAGACGTGGTCTAAGGTGTGTTCCCCTCTGGTTTTGTACATGCTGATAAAATCTGGGGAATACATCCTTAAGATTCGCTTGATTAAATTCCCCAGTAATGATAAAAACTGCATCAGGGTGCGAGTTCTGTTGTTTACTGATAACGTCAAACAATTTTTCAATCGCTGACTTAACATTAGCCTGAGGAGGTATGTATACTGCCGTAACAATAACGACGGTATGTTCTCTCGGTAGGTAAAACGGTCGGCGTCTTGGCATCAGATATTCCACATCTGGACAACAAGATAAAATAGTTTCCTATGAAAAGCCATTGAAAATACAGTAGAATGGTAAAATGAAGATTCTGGCCATTCCAAAACAGACAAGAAAACCCAATAATCTTGTCATATTTTAAGACCTTCATTACAAACAGCAGAAACATGCCCACCCTGACATCCTCCTTGGACTTGCATACCTTTCCATGCTTGTTAGTGCAGTGATGCCAATGGAACTGCTAACACAGTGACAACTACTAGGACAAAAGCGATTTTATATCCTGCAAATTCAGCAAGGGGTGGCACAGTGGTAGCGCTGCTGTTCTCCCCTTGTCTGTGTGGCTTTCCTGTGGGTTAGGTGCATTGGTGATCCTAAATTGTCCCTAGTATGTTCTTGGTGTGTGTGTGCCCTGCCTGGGGTTGGTTCCTGCCTTGCACACTGTGTTAGCTGGGATTGGCTCCAGCAGACCACCGTGACCCTGTGTTCGGATTCAGCAGGTTGGAAAATGGATGGATGGAAATTCAGCAAGACTATAATGGCATTCAGACTAATTGAATAATTAAGTATTTAACCATCACCCCACTCTCCAGTATTACATTTGTGATACAAACACTTCAATTTTATTGGCTTGGGATGTCATCCTTGAAGCTATACAGCAGAAATTGATTAACAGGTTATTATGTAGAGTTTTTAAAGTGTCACATTTCTTACAAAGCCAATCAGAGACATCAATTAAGAAATTTTGCTCATTGATCACACAATGTAAACTTATAACCCATAAATCAACTTTTGCTTTGTTTTATTTTTTTCCTCTTGCCCAGGGGAGATTATTGCAGTTATCAGCGGCGTCCTTCTTGTGTCCCTGGGGATTATGTTCTTAATTCACTTCATTATTAAAAACTCACGGTATGTAACAAAAATGTTTAATTTTTGTTTGAGGAGAGAAATTTTGTGAAAGTTAAGAGATCTGTCAGATTTCATTTAAAAATAAATGACACCTAAGAAAGTCTTGGTCACGGTTAAATGTAAAAATGTGAATGACAACTATTGTATAGAATTTTTAAAAATGTAATATACTGGCATTGAAAGAATAGCTGAAACAAGTACTAATGGACAATTAGCTGAAATAGGCATGTGGCTGACAATGGCAGATGCAAACGAGACAGCAGGAACAGTTCATGATTAGCTTGGTACCTGGAGATTTGCTTTATTGCTAGCATTCCCCCTTTTCTAGGTATGCTGTTCACATGGAGTCTCATTCATTGCCTTTCTGTTGCCAGCTCTTCAACTTGGGGCCTACCAGTTTCTTCTTATCTGCCAGTATCAGGTTTAAAACATTTTGACTCTTTTTGTTTAGAGAACGCCATCATTGTCACATTGTAGGTCCCTTTCCTACCTTGTATGTCTACAGTCTAAGTCAGGGGTGTCGAACTCCAGTCCTGGAGGGCCGCAATGGCTGCAGGTTTTCATTCTAACCCTTTTCCTAATCAGTTTTCACTGCTAATTCACTTTTTTCCCCTTTATTTTAACAGCCATATTAGAAGGATTCAGTCCTCTGAATTGATTCGTTTCCTCAGTAAATGACAGCCAAACAGAAATGAGATGTGAAACAAGCCAACAGATGAGCAGCTTAAACTGGGGCTTCAAACTCCAACCAGTTTCTTAATGAGAAGCCGATGCTTGCTGTTAATTAAACCCGTTATTTAATTCCACGGCTTGTTGCTGCTCTCGTTCTGCAACAGCAGACATTTCCAAAACTGTTGATTTTTTGTTTTTTATAAGAACATCGTCAAAGTGTTTTGGTGCGTTGAGAGATCAACCTTACTGAGACCATCACCTTTCTTTATTTTCAGATATTGTGGGATGTGGTGGTTTGTTTTGTGTCTCATTATTGTTTGGCTGCTAATTAAGGAAAAGAAACAACTAAAGGGCCAGAGTCAAGTTAATTAAAAGAAGTAATTAGCAGCAAAAATTGGTCACTAATTAAGAAGATGGTTAGAATGAAAACCTGCAGCCACTGTGGCCCTCCAGGACTGGAGTTCGACACCCCTGGTCTAAGTGAACCTTCTCTATGTATTTTTCTATGCTTAAGATCCAAACCTTTAGCATTACATTTGTCCCCCACATAGTGACTCCCAAATCATTTAGTTACTGCCAACATAGTCTTGTAGTGTGTTAAGAACAAACTAAATCTGTGGCCAGTCACAGAAGAGGTTCTTCGGAGGCCGCCAAGCCTGATGGCCGTCTTACAGGAGACAAACAAGTTTTGTTCTCCGTTTTAACAGTTTAAAGTTGTATTGTTTGAGGATGACAGGGCATCCTACAGTAGGAAAAAAAACTCTTGGTGTACAAAGGCCATTAATTCTGACAAAATGTGCCTTATATCATGCAGTTGCTTACGGCACTATGAAGCAGGCGACTGACAGAGTGCAATCTCATGAGAATTTGAGAAATCAGGCCTACAATGAATCAAGAGGAACACTCTTCTCTTGTTTAGCTCTAATAAGAGGTTTAAGTATAAACGGTTGTTTGCTTATTCTGCAGTAAGTTAGTAGGTGTACCTATAACTGATGAAACAACTTGGAACAGTTAACAACTAACTGACTGCACTCTCTTATAAATGAACATATCCAAAACTAGGACACGCAGAAAACAGGTTAACTGGACACTTGGCTCTTTGCATCCTCACCTTATGCTGCTCTACCTGCACTGATCATTTGGGGTACCATCAGTTAGTTTTCATTGGTAAATGCAGCCTAAGTGAGAAAAGGATCAGAAGAAATACAAAACTGATATAGTTTTCACCTCCCATAAATGTCTCGTGTTGTTGTTTTCATTCTTTGAATTGAAGAAAACACATAAATAATGCTTCCAGTTCACATTATTGTGTTGTTTACTCTCACTTAGGTTACAGAACAACAAAGGGCCCAAAGAAGATGAGTACATAACTGCGCCATGCTCAAGTGGAGAGGCACATCAACAACCTTGACCTTCATGTCCAGATATCTGTTGAGGATCACATAAGCTGTTCCAAGGACAGAATATCAGTTAGTTACCACAACTCCGCAAATGCTCCTACAGACCTATACATGGCATTCAATTGGACTGGCATCTCCACAGATCCTCAAAGAAAGCTTAAGTGCAGCCTACCTTCACATTGCTTCTCAACATTCTGTATATTTATATTCAAACTTCAGATATCAGTTGGTCATCTTCATGTCTTAGAAAGTGGTTGTGATTCCTCAGCACAAATTGTATAATATGATGTTTTCAACTGATCTTGGACAGGGTTGGTTTGTTCTTTAAATTGTAAGTAAGGTAAGAAATGAAATACGCTTTGTTTTATATGGTGCCTTTCTACAGCAAATGCCAAACTAAGTACTTTAAATTTTCATTATAATACACTTTTTTACATCTGTTTTTCTTATGGTTGGCCAGCAGATTGGTCACACTGTGAGGGAAATGACTTTGTGATTTAAAATGAAGAATGTGAGCCATGAGGCAACACCTCATGTGAACAGCTAAATGATGTAGAACCAATGAACCAAGTGTCTCATTTCAGACCCCCAACCCATAAGGCAAAATCCAGCGCCATAACCTCTCATTGCAATATACAGGGGATCCTGACATATTCTTGCTTTCTGCACACTTTGTGTTGCGGATTTCATTTTAAATGGACAGATTTGTCATTTTTTTGCCCATCAAGCTTTACTCAATAACCTATAATGACAAAAAGGAAACAAGTGTTCAGAAAGATCTGCAAATTCATTAAGTATTCAGACCCTTAATTCAGGACCTTGTAGAAGCCCTGCTGGCAGCAATTACAGCTTTGAGTCTTCTTGGATAAGTATCTACAAGCTTTGCACTCCTGAACTTGGGCAGTGGATCCCATTCTTCCTGACAGATTCTCTTAAGCTCCGTTAGACTTGATGGTAAGTATCTGTAAATTTCCCTCTCCATGTCTCTCTACAGATGTTCTATGGGGTTTAAGTCTGGGCTTTGGCCGAGCCACCCAAGGATAGTTAGGAGACCTGCCCCAAAGCCACTCCAGTGTTGTCTTCTCTGTATGCGTAGGGTCATTGTCATACAGAAATGTGAACTGTCTCTTCAGCCTGAGGTCCCGTACACTCTGGAGCAGGTTTTCTTTAAGGATCTCTTTGTATTTCGCTGCAATCATCCTCCGTTCAATTCTGACCAGTCTCCCTGTCCATGCTGCTGAGAAGCATCCCCATTGCATGATGTTGCCACTACCACTTTTCACTGTAGGGATGATATTAGGCAGGTGATTGGCAGTGTCTGGTCTTTGCTAGAGAATCATGTCCCTCGTCCTCTCAGAGTTCTTCAAACTGTCATATGCTTTTTAATTAAGACTGGCTTACTACTAGTCATTCTATCGTAAATGCTACTGAGATGGTCCTCCTCTCTCAAGTAGAGGACATCCGAAGCTCTGTTACAGTGGATCACCTTCTGTTCAAGGCCCATCTTACCCAGTTTTGCAGCCAGCTCTAGAATTAGTCCCGGTAGCTCCAGACTTTATTGATTTCACAAACTGAGACCACTGGGCTCCTTGGAACACTCAAAACTTTAGAAATGGTTTTATTCCCTTGCCCTGATCTACGCCTCATAACAATGGTGGAGGTCTATAGAGCTCCTTGGACTTCACAGTGTGGTTTTTGTCCTGACATGCAGTGTGAATTGTGGGACCTGCGATACACAGGTGTGTGATGGCCAATCAAATCAAATCAATTATCCACAGGTGGACTCCAGTCAAGTTCTAGAAACATCTCAAGGATAAATAAAACAAACAGGATGCATTTAACCTTTCTAAAAGTATTCAGCAAATGAGGTTTTGATTTTTAATACATTTACAAACCTTTCTGAAAATGTTTTGTCTTTTCCATTAGGTTATTGAGCATAGACTGATGGGCAAAAATTTCAAATGTGTCAATTAAATATTAAATCTACAATACAAGAAAGTTTGCAGAAAGTGAACAGGTTTGAATACTTTCTGAAACCACTGTAGGCTGACAACAAACTGACACTTTTTAACTAAAAACTGATAATGGATTATTTGAAAATATTTGGAAAAAATTTCAAAAGGCTGGGGAAAAAAAAAACAGGTTCTTTGTTTTAAGTTGAGGATTTTAATTAAATTTCTTATTTAAAACAGGAGTTTCTGCACTTGGTCTGCAGATTGGGAATTGCAACATATTGTAAGATTTACCTTCCTGAAATGTCTTCTTTTAGCTTGCAGTTGTGTTGGCTGTTGTTTATTTTGGTTTGTGACCAATCAAGAACTCCTGTAAAAAATGCAAAACTCTCTTAATAATCACACAGCTACTGCATAGTAGTTATATTTAATTAAAGAAACACAGCACCCAAAATTGATATTTTTTTATATGTGACTTAAATTATGTAGTTTGTAGTGACGGCTGAGAAAAAATGTTGATTTCATGCAGAATGAGAGATAACAGTTTGAGGTATAACAGACCATAATGGGAGTCCATGGAAAAAGGGAAAAAAAATTCTCATGTTACCATATTGCATAATCCCCAAGTCTCTTATAGAGTCAAATGCTTAAAATGTGTTCATTTTTTTGCTAAAATAATATTAATACTTGCTTCCAGAAAAATTACCATAAAATACAAACAGAAAAGACACCTTTTATTTCTTTTTCCATAGATGTTTTTCACATCATTTGTCGAAGGATAGAATGGGTAGCCCTTTGTGATCGTTTATATCTTTAACTTGTTTATTTCCATTCCAGTAGCATGCAAAAGTACTGAATCCCCTTGAAAGTCATCAGAATGTTCTGCATGACAAAAGATTTGTACACATTTATCCATTCAGCATTTTAAAATGAACTCATGCCGTAAGAATGCAAGTCAAAATAAAGATATACATACAAAAACTCCAAAGTTAGTATTTGCTTAAGTATTTAAACCTCTGTGCTTTGGAAACTCCAGTTTTACACTAATGGCAAATTAATCACAAACTACACAATGGTGACAGTCACTTGACCATAAACAAACATAATTAGGTACTACTTGTGAGTCCTTTATATGTCTCTGGATAGAAAAATCACTCTCTGTAAGGTCCATAGTCTTTTTCGGACAATCACTGCAAAAATGAAGACAAAAGAACATTCAGCTGATGTGAGAAACACACTAGTCATTGAAATGGCTACACAAAATATCAAAGAGTTTGAATGTCACGTTAAGCACTGTTGGATCCATCAACAGAAAGTGGAAGGTTCATCACAGCACAGGCCGCCCCTCATAACTAAACATCAGAGCAAGATGTCAACTGGTGATAGAGGCTACTAAAAACCCAACCGTTACGTTCAGAAGTCTGCAATGCTCTTTGGCTGAAACCGTAATGAAAGTGAATGGGTCCACAATTTCAAGAGCTCTCCAAAAAACAGGCTCCACATAAAAGGCATGTATGGCATTTGCTACAAAGCATGAGAAAGACCCAGTTAAGATGTAGGAGAAGATTTTATGGTCAGATGAGACCAAAATAGAACTTTTTGGCCAGAATTTAAAGAGGTATGTGTGGTGTAAAACTAACACTGCCCATGCCTCAACAAACACCATATCTACGGTGAAATATAGTGGTGGCAGCATTATGCTATGAGAATGCTTTTCATGTGCTGGGACTGGGCATCTTCTCAGAGTTGAAGGGACAATGGGTGGACACAAAAATCACACAATATTGCAGGAGAACTTTTCCCAGTCTGCTATCAACCTACGGTTCAGGAGAAGATTCATCACAATGACCCAAAACATAAGGCTAAAGTGACACTGCAATGGTTCAAAAAACAGAAAAGTGAATCTTCTGGCCCTGATCTTAACCCTACTGAGAAACTGTGCCACTATTTGAATACCACTGTCCGGAGGCGCCATCCCACCAGCCTAAAGGACCTCTATAAACTCTGCAAAGAGGAATGGGAAAGAATCACTCCTGAATAATGTGCACAACCGGTACATAGTTACCCCACAAGGGTTCTCCAATAAATATTCATTTGTGGGGCTTGAATACTTACAGTATGCAAACACTAACTTCTTCAGTTAAATATCTACAAAAAATGGTTTATTTTGACTTTTGAAATGTATTATTACAGCATAAGAGTACCAATTAAAAATACTGAATGGATAAATATGTGGAGAAATCTTTTTGTCATACAAAAAATTAAGATAACTTTCAAGAATGGTTTAAATACGTTTGCATACAAGTGTACATGAAAACATGAGATGTAAAATTTTTCTTGGCCATCAATACAAACTGCAGGGGGTAAGTAACATATAAAGATGTAATATATAATTTTTTCAAAAATGACAAAAAAATGTCTAATTAAATTTAGGAATTTAGTTAAAGCGGCGGCACGGTGGCGCAGTGGGTAGCGCTGCTGCCTCGCAGTTGGGACACCTGGGGACCTGGGTTCAATTCCCAGGTCCTCCCTGCGTGGAGTTTGCATGTTCTCCCCGTGTCTGCGTGGGTTTCCTCCGGGCGCTCCGGTTTCCTCCCACAGTCCAAAGACATGCAGGTTAGGTGGATTGGCGATTCTAAATTGGCCCTAGTGTGTGCTTGGTGTTTGTGTGTGTGTCCTGCGGTGGGTTGGCACCCTGCCCAGGATTGGTTCCTGCCTTGTGCCCTGTGTTGGCTGGGATTGGCTCCAGCAGACCCCCGTGACCCTGTGTTCGGATTCAGCGGGTTGGAAAATGGATGGATGGAATTTAGTTAAAGCAAACACCATCCTCTCTTTTGTATGAGAAGGTTTGTTTCACAAAATCTGAAGTCCTTTTGTCTGCCCCATTTTTCCTTAAAGACGTATGTATCCATTTTGCTCCCTGCCTCCATCATTCTGTGGAAACAGACAAAACCTCAAAGTCACTCAAGTCTGGACTTAGAACCTCACAGGTCGACTGTCACCTAAACATTTCACAAGTTACTTTGTCAGTCCTTCACAGTTTAATTCTAAGGTGTAACTACACTAGCAGGTCACTCCGAGTTTGGCACCTCCATGGATTTCACTGAAAATTAAATTCATTCATTGTTTCTCTTCTTTTCAAACCACCTTAATTTATTTACTGTATAAGTGCATGGACAGGACATTTTTGGGTTACAAGGTAGGAAACGGCCTTTAATGGAGTGCAAGTGTATTACAGAGCAAACATATGCTAGGGCTGAGCGATACAGGCGGGGCCTGTTTATGATTTTACTCAATTTTTTTATTTGTGTAAAAAAAAAAAAAAAAAATCAAAAAAAGAAACTCTATTCAAATTAGTTTTGATTTAACCAACAAAATGCTTAAGAATATCCCACTTATTGTGTGCTGGCTTCTTTGTGTAAAATGTAGAGGAAGTGGCTTTCGAACTGGACGGGACGTTCACTGAACGCTGCTCAATCACTGCTCTCTGCTTGTAGTTGTTAGTTTGGGTAAAGTGCAAATGATTCAATTCTCCAAGGGGATCAATGAAGTGTAAACCCAAGGTAACAAAGCATAACAAAAAAAAAAAAAAAAAATAAATAAAAAATGCCCCTTGAAAAAAAACATTTTGTACCCCTATAGAAACATTTTACCTCTAAACAAAACAAACCCATCTAAAGACCATCTCTGATGGGACACTTGTAGCAGGGATGGCACATTGGGAGGTTTGATTTGTGGCACTTCGACCATCGGAGTCTGGTGACACGACACCACTATTGCCTGCCTTTAGCGGATGTTTCTGGGCTGCGCATCATGCAGAGCTACGAACTCCTCTGATAGAGATGCTGGAATGAGTGGTTTGTCCTGCTACCTTTAGTTGCCACAGACTTCATTATGGTCAATGGTTTGTTCAATGTCTAACACTGCATAAACGACCCATCTCTCAGGTGATGATAGAAGTTTTAGACACAATCTCTTCATTTGTTAATGCATATGCTGCCATCTTTTATTGTGTTTGTGTGTGAGGGGAATGGAGGGCTATAATTACCCAGTGAATCAAGATTTTCATTTTTACATATTGCCTTATCCCATATACTCAAATTACTCATCAGTTTATCGCCCAGCTTTAACTTAGCATGTTTCAGTTACTCGACTGGGCCATTTTGGAGTCATGAATTAGCCTAATCTGCATGTGTGTCGGATGTGGGAGCCACAAAAGAAAAGCTCTCATGGATCTGAATCCAGGTCTCTGCGGCTGTGAGACAGCAGCACTCACCACTGTGTCAGCCCCTAATAGAGCACACAAACTGTTCTCACGTACATCCATTTTGAGATGTGCCTACTTATACACCCCTTTGCAAAAATATCCCTTATTGCAGTTCACCATTATATCACATCCGGGACCAGTCAGCAAGTCTCCCACTTACCAGCAGACTGGCTTCACTGGGATTCTGAGCTGAAGTAGCTATGAGCAGACTAGGCCCTTGTCGCTGAATTAGTTTGTAAGGGAGAGCTGGACTGTTGCTTTGATGTGATATGAGATCTGCATTTACTGTTAAACTGTAAGACTGGCCTCAGGACTACAAACTAAATAAAGAAGTCTATACCTATATATTTGATGCTTTTGTTTTAAACTAACTATATAAAATGCATCTTGGCATTTGCTTCTATGAGTAACATGTTCTACTCTGACAAGTTTAGGAAACAAAATCTGTTCAGTGTTGTACAAAAATGGCTACCTGGAGACTTAACCAGATATTCAGAATGCACAAAAGCATTAGCAAAGTTGATTAAGAACATTTATTTCAATTAATAATCAATCACAAACTCGGGCACACCCGTGGAAATTTAGTGCCTTAAAGATGATTTCCAGGAAGCAGTTATTCACAGAAATGGCATCAAGAACGCAGAAGAAGCTACAAAGTGATGGAGTTGAAGCAGAAGCCTTAGTAACTTTTAAGATATTACAATGACACTCACGGTAAATGGCCAATAACGTGGTATACTTCCCAGTTTGCAGTTGAAGAAGATGATAGCTGTTGCACCAACAGCACCTTGGCTAAAAAGAAAGAGTGAGAAGTGGGCATTCATCCCGACAAATTCCACTGGGGTTTTCCCAAAAAGACTGATGTTGACTGTACCTGAAATTATTACTTAATACAAGCTAGGTATAAAATTATTCTTTGCATTCTGATTGTTTTTTGGTGTTGTTATTCTGCCACCATTGTGGCTTTGACCTGGTATGATAAGCGGAGCAAACTTTCCAAAGTGCATTTTCCAGAACTGAACTGGATCCATTTATTTACAGTAGCAATCCGCTCCCTGTTGGACACAGGCCAACTATAAATTTATACTTTCTTTTTAAAGTTTTATAGAAAATCTCACTCGGGTCAAACAATAAAAACTGCACGCTTTTTACGAAATGTCAGTGTGACATTTGCTCCTAAACAGCCTTACATGATTTTCTAATTTCAAGTTGATTGCCAGCTAACAAAAAGAAAAGCAAATGAAGGTTGAAAGGTGAAAGCGAACCTAAAGTGCAGATTGATGGGATGTTTACAAACAGACAACAAATATGACACAGAGTCAGGAATAATAATATATATACTTTATATACTCACGCATAAGTCGGGTCTTGAAACCAGAAAAAATCGATCATATAATCAGACCCCAACTTGTACGCCCGTTCAAAAATGCGACACATCTTCTTGCCTCCTCCAATCTCACATCAGTTTCTCAGACACATTGAATTTTGTTGCAGCGTAGTTACCAATTTCTTTCCCTACTTCAATGAGTTTTAATTTAAAACCAGCTTCATATTTTCTTCTGATTGAACACTCAATCGTAGATAAGGGATGCTCTTATGATAAAGGTGTATGAGGGTGTGAGTTACAAAAAATTACAAATCAGTGCAAATGTCACTTCGGAATACTTAGGGTATTACCGTGTGGTCACATAGGCACTACTGAGAGAGGTTATGAGTATGTGCGGATACAATGCATTGCCGCACTCACATAGAAAAAAAAAGGCAGTGTGCTCCATGGTTACTCTCTCAGGTGGGTGTTAGCATATCACAATCCCTTGTACCAATAGTGTGAGTTTTCCGTATTTGACTTATAAGGCTGACATTATAAAATACCAGAAATCATACAATAAAATCAAGCCCTGACTTATCCGCGAGTATATACGGTAACTGTAGCAATAACCGGTATCTCAGAACATGATAAAGGGGGCTTTGAAAATGTATGGATAAGAATATGGTATTAAATACAGAATAGGAATGAAACAGAGTATAAGACCACCAAACACCGTCTTAGTTCTTCAGGTGGAAAAGTACAAGCAACTTGAGCTGAGAGTCTGAAATGTTCGTTCATCTCCCTGCTTTATTTTTTGTGATGCATAGTAAATCGTGAGTGTTGTTGAAGCCCAGTCATGTTACTGTCCTACCTGTGCCAAGCGCTCACCTCTTTTTATGTACTCATCCTTTCCCTTCTGTTGGGTGTCAGACTTCAGCAGGGGTGACTGCACTACTGCCTGGGTAGGAAAAAGTAAAGTCACTTGTGGCATTAAAAGATTGATCTAAGGACACAATGTAGATAGAACCAGGAAACTAAAAACAAGGCTGCCCCCCTCCAAAAAGCCACTTTGTTATTAAATATAGACAAGGTACAAATTGGATGAAAAACCAAGAAGGCTGATCAGAAATAAAATCACAATGAGCAAAAACAGGACTTAAAAGGTTGTCAAAGCAAGTGTCAAGAGAAAAACAAAAACTTTGAAATCTAAGATGAGTGAAGCAGAGGCTAGGAGCCCAAATAACAAACAAACCAGTCGTGCAAAACAAGCCTCAGTAAGGGGCAGGCATGGCCAGCAGTGGGTGGGACATACGAACTAAGAACATCCTTTGGTACGGTTCTAGCATTCAGATTTGATTCCAGAGCAAACATTGTCTGTGTTGGAGGTATTACATGTTCTCTTTGAACACAGAAAAGGTTCACACAGTTCAAAGAAATCATCTTTTCTCAACCAAAATGGTAGTAGAGCTAAAAACAATACAAATGAAAAATATTTTGTCGTGTTTGGGAGCTGGCAAAGACTTAAACAGAAACGGAAGATGTGGTCAAACCAACACATGTTAAAATATAAAACATGCTTGCATTTGTTATCTCAAATAAAAACGTACATTGATCTAATCACACTTCTAAATTGACATACAGTATGACAAACTTTCCTTTTTAAATACAACAGGAGAAAATGTGACAGTCACATGTCCAACTACTAAGTATTTTCCAGCCAAGTTCTATGACAAGCTTTTGAATAGAAAAAAAAAACACATTCATTAGAATTTAAAATAGGGCTTTAGTCTTTGAAAGTACAAACGGCAAGTCATGGAGTACAACAATTAAACATTCTATTACATATCACACATCTCCTGTACACATCTGAACTTCATGAAGTCTACGTCAACTGGCAAGTTTACACTGGAAACGCGCCTGAGGCTTTGGTTCTCATGGTAAAGTTGAGCAGGAATGGCTGTTGGTGTACCTGGTCTGTGACTGCACTTAAAGCATGTGGAATTTGGGTCGATGTTATATGGGTTGGAGACTGTGACACTGAACAGAGAGCAGGAGACAGAGCTGGAGGTGGCAGAGTTAAAGATGCTAAGATTTGCATTGAGTGTGACGAGGGTGGATAGGATTAGTAATGAGTACATTAGTGGGTCAGCTCAAGTTGAACGGTTGGGAGACAAAGTCAGAGAGGCGAGATTGTGTTGGTTTGGGCATGTGCAGAGAAGAGATGCTGGGTATTTTGGAAAAAACATGCTAAGGATTGAGTTGCCAGGGAAGAGGAAAAGAGGAAGGCCTAAGAGGAGGTTTATGGATGTGATGAGAGAGGACATGCAGGTGATGGGTGTAACAGAACAAGATGCAGAGGACAGAAAGATATGGAAGATGATCTGCTGTGGCAACCCCTAATGGGATCAGCCGAAAGAAGAAGGTGGTGCAGAGGTGAGCAGTCCCGGGCAACAAGTACAAAATCACTCATGGCTGATACACCTGAGTGATGAAGACGATAGCTGAATGGGGTGATACCCAATTGCCTCTCATGACTGGCCATGGTCAGAAGAATTTCTGTCACATCTATCGGACTGAACATACTCCTGCAGTCTGAGCACATGACGGCTCTGTCGCATTGTGTGAGTTGTTTGACCGCATTCTCTGAACAAAATCACACAAAACATAATTTAGATGTATACGGGTAATTGGCACAACAAACCTACTGAAAGCAGTTCTTTTATGCCCTGCTATTTGTACCAGGTTTTTCTTCTGTGAAGGGGGACAAATCAGGGAACACAATGTCAATGAGCAGGGTCCAATCAGAGAAGAGACACGTGAAAAGTGCAAACAGAGCACGATGGAGTCAGCATTTTCACCCACAGAGTAATCAGAGAGTGATGGAGTCAGTGTTTTCAGCCATCCACACTTAAATGCCATGCTTTCAGTTGAGTGGAAAAAAGGTGAAAACAGAGACAAATGCAACGAAAAATGTGTAACTGTGGACAGGGCCTTGGAATGCAAGCCAGCACACACACAAAATGACATAAAGCAGCAATCACAAGAATAGAATAGTCACTGTAATCTTGCATTGTTTAAACACACCAGCGACGGTTTAGCAATAGTTACATTTTCTTCTTCATAATGAGCCATGTAACACACCAATTCATGAACCCTGAACTGGATAAGCAAGTATGGGAAATGGATGAATGAATGAATTAACCTTTATTTCTATAATTTCTTTCCATTCCCACCCTTGTTTTTTCTTCCATGTGTATTTACCTGCATCAGTCTAGGCTTCTAAACATCGGCAGCTCTCCAGTCCATCATTGGAAGCATAATGGAAAGAAGAACTATTTGCTTTGTTACTTTCTGCTACTATAATGGAAAAGTTTGAAGGTGACAACTCAAATATCACTGAAAGAGTTCATTTTTAAAGGCTATATGAGGGGGGATAAGGGGAAAAAAACTATTTAGAAAAGCAACAGGGCTCCTGCACTCTAACTGCAAGAAGTCCTGATGTTGTGAACTTTTTAAAAATGGCAAACTAGAAAACCTTTTCACTTTTAGTAACAAATGGAAAGCAATAGCATACACAGTACCTTGAGTGAGGTAAAAACCTTGATCACCATTTTTCAATTTTGCTGTTGCATTTGTTAAGAATTTCAAAAAACAATTTACTGACAGCTGTAGAAGCAACACAACATGGCACTGTGGAAAAGGTAAGCATGTCATTTACTAAAACAGAAATGACCAAACTGACACCAATGAATGACAAAGCAATGAAAATCCATGTGCAGTCAGAAAAAGAGCTGTGCTGTCATTGACATGAATTCTCTACTGTGAAGAACTCCACAAGTTTAAGCTGTTTTAACATAATTTCACCACTTTACTGAAGCCAACTAAACAGATCAGTAAGAAAACTATTATTCATAGATGTTTTATTAAAAAATTCAACAAAACTAAACACTGTACATAGGTTAAGAGTTACTAAACATAAAAACACATTCAAACTGTACAAAACATCTTTTTTTCTTTCTTGCCACAACTTGAACACTCACACTTTTAGCTTTAAAATCATCCAGTGAAGCCAGCACTGCCCGCCGCGTGAGCTCTTAAATTATCCTGTACAGTGTGCTTTGACGTTAAGGCTGCACAGTTGAGCCTGCATATGTTCTGCAGTCTGTTTTCAATAAATAAATGAAATATGCCTGACACGGCTTTGAATAATTAAAGTTCATTTCTGTCCCGAGAAGCATCAAGTAACTCCTCTACCTCTCATTCATGAGAGACTTCAAGAAACCCAGGCCAGCTGGACTTGAAGAAGAAGAAGAAGAAAAAAAAGCAACACAAAAACAGCCACGACAAAGTGCAGTTGACCGAACAGTCACAGATTCCCTTACAAAGCCCAAAATTTAAAAGAATGGAAGGAGTCTCTTAGCTCTGGAGAAATTACAAGAAATTGAGCTGGTAGACTGCCCTTCATCTCAAACCTTACTCAAACATGCTCTACAGGAATCCATGAGTCTGGGGTCTTAGTTATATGAATTGACTGTGTTATTAATACAATGTTCATTCAAGCTTCACTAATTGCTCTGCTGGTCAGCACTGCCATCAGTCTAACTCTTCATCTGTGGCAGACAGCTGCTCTGTGGTACTGGTGCCCTCGTCCTCTTCGTCAGAGCTATACTGTTGTGATGCCGTGTGGAAGAGACGCATTAGCTCCTGAAACCTTTGAGACACCTACAGGGAGTGAAGAAGAAGACAGTTAGCCAGTAGGTCACATAGGAGTCTATCAAGAGGGAAGTCATACGCTCACCTTTGTTCATAAATCAAACATATGCTCACTCCAACACAAATACTGACATTGATGAATATAAACTAGACCTTAAGAGTGCAATCAAAACCCACAGTACTTTCTGAAAGTGGTAACACATCTAAAATGTTTCTTCTTTATGCATCAAGCAGGCAGTATTTGCCTTATTTTTGATGCTTCTGTAACAGACTCCAACATACTTACACAAACTGATCCATGAGTTATGCTGGTACACCAAGATCGTGAACACATTTCAATAGTACTGGCATAAAATTGAACTACTGTAATAGTAATTAGTAGTAGTGGAGTGTAAAAAAAAAAAAGCAGTATCCAGCGCATAGGTTGATACATATTGTGTGTTGTTATTTATAAAATTAACTTTACACTTGTTTAATTTTTAAATTGCAAGGAAGCTCTGTGGGCCAATCATTGCTTAGGGACATTTATGATGGGCCAGATCAACATAAGGTCCTTTTCTTAATTAATGCTGCTAATTAACCTCATTTCTCATTTTAACTGACTTGTTTTTAAGATTCAGCCCTCTGAATTGCTTCATTGTATCCTTAAACGGCACCTAAACAGAAATGAGCTGTGAAGAGGACTCCACGAAATGGACTCAAGCAAGAACAAAGATCTATAATTCAAGGAATGGCAATTGGGATGGACAGAATAAGGCACCAATGAGAAGACCCTGATTTTGTAATTGGTACTGGACTTTAATCCAACCATAAAACCTTCCACCTTTCTTCATAAACTAGTTAAACTCATCCCATCCGGGGGATATTTTCTGGGCACTCTCAGTGAACATCCTGGGGATTCTCTCAGGGCACCCTCTCTAAGATTTATCAGATCTACAAAATGACCCTTTGAAACCTGCTCTGTGTAATTAAAAACAATTGTCTTCTCTTTGTGGACCTTAAAGCTGAGATACAGTTTGCCAAGCCAAAAATGTGTGCCATTAGTTGGAGTCTGCTGAGAAGAAGCCATTATTTCAAGAAGGGAACTTCATTAGTTAAACTCTTGTGCCAGAAAAAGTGCTACGTTATACTTACAAAGGATCACACAGCAAAGACAAAGAGTGCATTCCAATGCAGCAACAAATGAATAACTCCACACAACATCGGCCATCACTTTTAAAGTCTTTGTATTGTAAAACTACCTACAGGTATCTGAGCCAAGATAAATTATAGCAAGTAAACAGCCAGCCTCTATGTTATATGGTTGTCTGTCTAATCAGTCTTGAGTCTCGTCTTATATGTCAACATATACAGTATACTGTATGCAGCTATCATATTTCTGTAATCCTTGTGTTTATCAATAAATTGTATTATTCATTTTCTTAAAACAAAGTGTGCTTGAGTTATCTTGATAATAAGTTATGTTCAAAGACCACCTCCTTCAAAGAAAGGTAAGGTAAATAAAGCAGGAGCCTTATTTAGTCAATTACCGGCATTGCCAAAGGCAAAACTGAACATTGATCAACCAAGTTAAATCTTTCCTCTTTCCCACATTATTATGACATTCCCTGGGTGGTCAAGTTAAAATTCACCTTCATCAATCTACTTATAACCCAATGGTCTCCAACTCTGGGCCTGAAGCACTACTGTGGCTCAAGGTTTTCATTCTATGAGCCAACCCGCCCAGGAAGAAAGCTTACTCTGGAGGGCAGGTTTGTGCACCCATTGGTCCAGTTTTGCTGGAATAGAAATTGGATAAACTAAGGAGGTTGCCTGCATCTACTGGCCCAAAGGTATATCAAGGAAGCTGATAACGACAGAGGTAATAAACAAGTTCAATCTCTCTCTCTGTCATTCTCCATCTGGAAAAGACATCTGTCTCAGTGGCCACATTTAGACAGGCTGCATGGCCCAACAGAGATGATGACCTGAAGAGGGTCGACCAGACGTGTACTGAGTCAAAACAATCAAGTGAAACTGCAAGTTTATGTGGCGGCCGAAACTAGATGGTTTGTCAACAATCACGGTTGAATTTTGTTAGGGTATATTACCCATAACACATAAATGTGTAGCTCTTTCTGCTGCCTGCTCTTTTACTCTGTCTAACTGCCTGGTGTTATAGATGGGAAAGAAAAGGAGGAGGAAATTCTGAACTACAGTAGCTGACAGTGTGGTATGAGAATGAGGCTTCTGGTAAAGTCCACATAATAAAAAGTATAAAATGGAAATGGGGTCACATAGGATAGTGCAGTGAACTCAACAAAGAATCTTAGACCTTTTCTTTCTGTTTTTTAATAAATACTCCTTGTGTGAAAATAATACTGTATATCTGTCTCAATTTTAGAATTAAGGGCACAAGGTAAAGGATACTCCGCCATAAGTGGAAGAAGGTGAATAAAATGGGGAAAAAGATGACAAGATTGTGTGTATGTTAAAACTGGTTCACTAATTCTAAATATTTTCATATTACCAACAAAAAGTAATGTGTAGCAAAACAGGTTGCTGTGTTGAAAATAATCTGAACAGCAGCACTTTGCATTTTTGAAGAATGCTTGTATTATTTACAACTTTCATTTTCTGGTTTATTATTTGCACCTACATCTTTACCACGGGGACCTGTAATTGTCAAAATACAATATGGAAGTACACTGCACAGAATTTGACCTTAGTTTTGGGTTTTAAAAATGACACTCATGTTTCAACTAACTTCTTGTCAAACTGTTCATACATTAAGGCTGATCTCTTTTTTACAATCTCTTGGAGGGTTTTTTATCAAAAAAATATATAAAAATTGTGCTAAAGTTCTCTGTGAACCGAAATTCAGCTCCAAACCTCGGTTGGCGTCTTATTGCCAAGCTGCTCAGATATTGACTGGAATGACTGCTGATTGGCCCCCAGCTGCTGGCAGTTGGTCAGGATGACTCGATCAGCTTCCCTGCAGCAAAGAGGAATATTAAATTAATATTCTGGCAGAAGATGAGGAACTGGAGAATTTTATTCTCACTTTACCATTACAATTTTTGTGATGATCAAAGAAGAACATCCAATTCAAAACATTAAACTTCCATTACTGTAATATAATGAAAAATATGTGAAAAAATATAATGAAGAATATGTGAAAAAGACAAAATTCTATATACTGTACATGTCATAGTTTTATATTTAAAGGATAAGTTTGGTATTTTTCAAATTAGTTATTTATTCATAATTATAGTATATATTAGATTGCCACATGAAATTAGGCTCTAAACTGAGGGTATTTTATAAATTAAAAAAAAAAAAAAATCTACCCCACTCTTGTATTTTACAATGAAGTTTATGGGTACCGGGGTCCCATTGTAAAGTAAATCTTTAAAACTTACCTAAAATGTCCATTTTTCAAGCTAAAAATGTTATGGTATATTTGTCACTGTCTTGCGGTTACACATATTGTATATTGCATAATAGTGCATCCATGTTGATTTAGGAAAGTAAAAAAAACAAACAAAAAAAAAAAATGCTTTTGTGAAATTCAGCCATTTTAAATGAAGACTGGCTGTGTGCTTCACTTCATCAACCACCCCAATTTCATCTTCCTCCACTACACCAGTCAGCTCCCGGTGCGTGCATTCACATTGGAAAGTCAGTGGCAAATGCCATTATTGAATGGTGATGCTCAGATGTGAACTGCTGTCTCTGTTCGGTAGACAACTAGACAATAACTGAAAATATGTCAAACTTATGATCACTTATATTCTTTCATTATGGGAAAGCTTATTTCTTTATTTTACAAATACAGTGCCAGCTGCCTCTAGATTGATAATGCACGAGTGCTTTAGTACATGGAAATATTGTGCCGGCAATGCAATGCATGCAATCAAGTGACACAAAATGAACAGACGTTATAGGCAGGCATGCATCCATCCATCCATCCATCTATCTATCTTTCCAGCTTCCTAACCTGCTTGAGCTACTTTACAAATTAAAAGTCCCAAAAATTATTCAAACTAGGGGGCTCCACTCGCTCGCTCGCTCGCTCACTCACTCACTCACCCACCCCCAGGTTTGGTTTACCAGATATACAATTTAAAGAGATTGTTATTTTCATGGGAATTGTGACATATGCATTATTTTCACTTTTACTTTCAAACTTTAGTAAAAACAATATTTGTAATTAACTTTTCTTCAAGATCGCATAAAATTTTGATTCTGTGTTTGGACTTACATCGTGACAATACAACGTATAACTGCCTGTGAGTGAATATTGTTTCTTTCTCTCTAATAAATAAAATTACTTTTTTGAATGTTTGTCTATGCCTTTTCTTCTTAGCTTGTTGTTGACATGTCATCTAGAACGTATAAAATTATTGTCCTGATAAAATTTATAAGAGCTGAGAGCGCAAAAACTGTGTCTGAAAAAAGCATTCACATGACTGAGGTTAGATGACTGTGGCCTTGTTTGAAAATATTTGTAAGTAGGGTGTGACTTGAAAGAATCTCATGTTAAAAGTCTCTGTCTCACGGGACTTCATACCGAACCAATGTTTTTGGAATCTTTTAATTCTCGCTGGCAACATGAATTAGGTGATCTACAAGTCTCCGACTTAAAGTTTAAATCCGAACAATATATTCAATATCTTTTCTCTGTTCCGTTATTTCACCAAGTAATAATTTACATTTGTTTGCACTAATGTGATCTTTCCTATCCTTTTACTGAGACTTTCGAATTTTCGTACTTCCATTATCTCTAACTTGCTCTGCATGTGTACCGTGCCAACATTTTTGAATTCTTTACGACGTTCTACTTTGTCATCCACTCTTTTTCCTTTATTTCCGGCCCCGGTCGTGGTTAAATCTCTTTCTCATGGGATGTATAAGTGTCTCTCCGAGAAAATCACGTCTTGTCTCCTTCCAAGATTTTTTTTTTATTATAGAGAGAAATGCCTACTAGAGGGGGAAACTGTGAAACCCTAAATAGAAACAAAAAAGGCAAACAATGAATCTTTATTTTCACAGTATGCTCTGTTAACAGTGAATCTCTGAAGAATAATAAAGGCCAAAAATTAGCTATGTGAAAAAGGCAATCACGAAGTAAATAATGTTCCAATATACCTATTCAAAACAGAGCAGAAGGTCGAAATCCTGAAATTTCACAAAAAGCTCACCAAGTCCAGTGCATTCAATGACTCACAAGGGACTGTGGTTTTCCTCAGCCTTCATAGTGCTAATGGTGACATTTAGGGGACCACTCACAAAACACAAAAAAAACAAGCAAACAAACCACCCAAAAAAAAATTGACATATAAAAAAAAAAAAACTAAACAATTAACAATATTAACATAATAAAATGGACAAATGAGAAATCTGAACCCCAGCCAGAGGGGAACCCTGGTTCAAAGATAACAAGAATAGATGTTTTAACACAGTGCTGTCATTCCTACCTCACCACATCAGGTTCTACATGGAGTTTGGATCTTCTCCCCATGTAAATACAGATTAATTAGTATTCGCGTCCGTGAATTTATACAAAAAAGTTGTCCTCAGTTCTGTTATTATGATATCCTTTGCAAGACTGACTCACCATGCATTAAAAAAATCAGTAACTGATTTGTGGAGCTTTAAGCTGCTCTATCACCCACTCTGGCCGTTTCAGTTTCTTGTTTTTAACATGCATTCACATTTAAGGGTTGGGCTGTCATAACTCCAACCCATCACAGCAGCTGCAAGTAGACAAATGAGCAAGAAACATATAAATAATACCAAGAATTTCTGAGAAAATGTATTATTTACAGTTTATTTTTGATGCCTCGGAAACGCGGAAGGCACATTTTCTTATATCCAAAACTTTGCTACTTTAAAGTGGACATATTCCATAAGTTTTAAGGCTTTTCACTTTAGAATGCAGTTTCATGTAGCAAACTAATATATACCATGATTGCGAAAAAATAATTATTGACTTGAAAGATTCCAAGCTTACCTTTTAATCATACGCCATTCATAGCATATGTGATGTGATTTGCAAGTGATTCACTAACCTTGTCCAAAGAATGACTTTTTCTCCTGTGGCACTGACAGTAATGTTCTTGGCACATACAGTGGTGTCCACACTGGTACGGGAATACGCCAAAGGACTTTGAGACTGAGAGGGGTTCTTCTCTACTTCTGGATCTCCTGACTTCCCCTGGTTTTGCAAGGATGAATTACACGAGTCAAGGTGGCCTCCATGGAAGGCCGAGTCTTTACAGGCATCAGAAACAGGACCCAAGCTTTGAAAAGGTTCAGAACTAGAACACAAGTCAGATGGCAGCCTCTCTTCACAGTCTGTTCTTTTACTTAGTGTTTGTTCAACTGAAAAGCCTTCACAGTCCATGGTATTAGTAGCCACAGCTTCTGCATCAGTTTGTGTTGCAAAAGGCTCAGAAATTTGGCCCAGGTTCTCAAGTTTCTCTTCTTTATTCACTTCTTTTTCAGGAACACCAAGAGGATTCTCATGTGTTTGTTGCTCCACCTCCTGGGTGCAAATATCTAAAAAATTAAAATTGTGTAATTGATAACAAAGTAAAATGAACAATGAAGACTAAAACAAAATAGTCAGTATTCCCTGCCCAGCAGAGATAAGTTGCCAACCTACCTCCTTCTGTTAAATCCACTTGTTTATCACAGATTTTGGCCTCTAGCCGTGGGCTCAAGGGTCCACTGGGGCTGTCAGTACTGACCTCTGCTAGCTCTTTGTTTCTTAAACCCTTGACACAATAGGAAAAATAAATGACATGAACAATTACTGACATGACACATGTTAACCGATACACACTGACTCTTCATTTTCTAATTATCTGTAATAATGTATAGAAAAGCTCAATATACATACAGTATATATATTTTGCCATAATAAAACAAAAAATGTACAAAGGATAGCCATAATTAATGTTTTACATAGTGTTCATTTTTAACTTTATGGAAATGTCAAAACTTAGTTGCTTTTATAACATTACTAAATCAAATTAAATTTAAGAATTCCAATTTGCATATTCCACAAAGGTACAGCACTCTTACTTTGCCAGGATGGCACCGTGGGCATGTTTTTTTTCTATGTCGACGCAGCTTTCCTTCCTGACCAAGCTCATGACAAATGCAGTCCTTAACCTCTGACCAGTCACCATCCTGCAAAGAAAGCATTCAAGCTGAGCTCTAGTTGTCGATAACACCAGGACCACTGAAAGGCCTGAACGGTGAATGCACATTCCTGAGGACTGTAGCTTAAAGTACAGGTTGTATTTTGGGTGTTTTTGTACTTTTAATTGTTTCCTCTTTTGGTTTTCTCCCCAGAACAAATACTAAAGGTTCAGATTAGCAGACATACTTATTAATGGCAATATAACCCCCATTTGACATTGGAAAAGCCTGAATTCACTGGGGCATAGACACACAACAAAGTGTTACAAGTGACACATATTGGACTGCTGACCCATGTTAACCTGAATGTGTCTTGTCATTGAACCCCCAACTTTGAATAGCTTGGTCAGCTGAGATCTTGTGACTAAGTGAGCTCACTCCTGCATGCTGACTTCTGGATTCATTCTAAACACAATATACTTGTGGCAAGAGGTGGTACCTTGATAAAAACCCTATTTACAAATGGGCACTACTGCGATGAATAGATGCACCTGATCAACAATGTTTACATGTTTTGAGGATCTTGAATGTTGTTCTGCTTACGTCAAGGAGCCAAGTGTTTGCTATAAAAACAAACCTATGTTCGTATGCTACCAGCATCAAATGACTTTAATAATAGCCTGTATGAATAATCCTTGGACTATTTTTTTTTCCATAGTCTAGTCCTCCCATTAGCATTATGGGGAAAGAAGACTTATTAGATCAGGTGATATTTTCCCAAACCTTTAAATGTCAAAGATTTGTATTGCTTAACTCACTACCACTGTAACATCCTAGCTGAAAAGAGAAGAAGCTGGTTGAGTTGCTGGCTGCCTCCCTCTATCCTTGACAAGGTCTGAAGAGTTGTGTGGTCTAACATGACTCTTTAAGCACAATACTGTAGTTATAGCCTACTTTTAATTTATTAAAGAAAATACTGACTGATATTTGTATAAGTCCTATTACTCTCCATTGGCTCCACTTAACTATGGTCTGTTCACAAGTAGAAGACTGCAGTTGACTAGATGTTATTTTTGATTTTTGCAATGCACATATCACTACCATGAAAAAAAAAACCAATTGTTTTTTCAAATAAAAAACATGACAGTACATTAATATGTCTCATTTAAAATACATATGATACATTGCTAGCCACTTAGCTATTTAAAAATTATTTTCTGCAAACATGATTTTGCCACTGACTAAAAGGTCAATTAATTAGAAAGAGCATATACAACCAAAATGAAACACCTTTAATCAGAATATATTTCATTTTTTTACGAATTTTTTTTATTTCTTCTTTTAATCGATGGGTTTGGTTGAACACCTCAGCAGTGATTTTCCAAGAATAAATGTTAGGTTTGTTGACTCTCTGAGTCTTTATCAAGTTTCACTTAAATCCAGCTGGAGAGGTTGCTTCTTTTACTTATGTAATGTATGATTAACCATACTATTAGGAATGTACTGTTAACCGTCACACATTGATCATATGTCTAAAATAAAAACTGTTTTTGCCATATACAATTGTTCAGAAAGGTATACACGTAGCTTGCCTGCATTTTTCATGGAACCCATTACTAGAAATTATTCACACTACCAGATCATTATTTGAAAAAATGCAATGAAGCAACAAAATATATTCTTTAGCTGAATTTAGTAATTAAAAAAAAGATAAGCAATGCCTTGTCATTGTTTGTGGATCCAAGATCTTTCCTCCTCTTGCTTCGTGGCCCTGAGATCTTAACAGGCTCTTCTTCCTCTTCTAAATCTGGGAGTGTAACCTCCTCAAAACCATCAAACTCATATTCTTTGTCTTCAGTCCAGGTGACTTCTTCAAACTGCGAAGGACTTGAGGGTGGAGGGTGTAGATGGTCAAAAAAGAGAGAGAATTCTTCTTGCAGGTGATCATGGCCCTTCAATAGCTGCCACATTTGTAATTTAAGCTAAGGCAAAACATAAGACAGGTAGTTAGTTAAACAAAATAATGGAATGTTAACCAGGGGAACAATCTGTATTTAAAAAAATGCTGAAGAAATTTGCCCACCTCTTCAATATCAGCTGCCCCAAGATCAGGACCACTTTGTAAAACTCGCACTATCTTCTGGTAGTGGGAGGGGTTCTCCCCAAAACAGATCTCCAGCTGACGAAGAAACTTGCGGCTTCGCTCAAAAGCCTGTTGCTCTGCAAACTAACAAGTCATAGCTGATTAGCTATTAAAAAAAAATCACTGTACGCCAAATATTGTTTGTAATCTCTTGAATTCCATAAGTTCCAATTTAGACAAAAAAAGATGATTAATTAAATCTAAAGTTAGCTTAAACATTCACATATAAAAATCAATTATCAGCTTTAGTAGACTGTAGAGATTGTTAAGATTTGAGCAAAAAGTCTGTAGTAATCCCTTCCACAGTATAAAGCATCTCAAAGACCTAACCAGAAAAAAACACAAGTCCTTGAATAAATTTTGCTAGTCAAAAAGTTAATGTCATCACCAACACTACACCAGAAAAAGCTCAGTAACAGACCAAACTAACATTTGACTGAAAATTTTCGCCAAACAGAAATTTAAATCATATAGGCCATTAACACTAGACGCATATTGTACAGTTTAAGAAAGGAATTATATAATACTAGCACATCTAGTAGAGCAAAATTGCTAGAAACCTTTCCTTATAGTTAAAAGATGACAAACATTTACCCAAAACTTTT